>NC_057811.1:270760778-270770456 GCF_018294505.1 Triticum aestivum
AATAAGGCCCATTGACTCCCCGGGGGGTTCCGGTAACCCCCCGGTACTCCGGTAAATGCCCGAACTCATCCGGAACCCTTCCGGTGTCCAAACATAGCCTTCCAATATATCAATCTTTATGTCTCGACCATTTCGAGACTCCTCGTTATGTCCGTGATCACATCCAGAACTCCAAACAACCTTCGATACATCAAAAGACATAAACTCATAATACCGATTGTCATCGAACATTAAGCGTGCGGACCCTACGGGTTCGAGAACTATGTAGACATGAACGAGACTCACTTTTGGTCAATAACCAATAGCGGAACCTGGATGCTCATATTGGTTCCTACATATTCTACGAAGATCTTTATCGGTCAAACTGCATAACAATATACGTTGTTCCCTTTGTCATCGGTATGTTACTTGCCTGAGATTCGTTCGTCGGTATCATCATACCTAGTTCAATCTCGTTACCGGAAAGTCTCTTTACTCGTTCGTAATGCATCATCCCGTAACTAACTCATTAGTCACATTGCTTTCAAGGCTTATAATGATGTGCATTACCGAGAGGGCCCAGAGATACCTCTCCGACAATCGGAGTGACAAATCCTAATCTCGATCTATGCCAACTCAACAAACACCATCGGAGACACCTGTAGAGTATCTTTATAATCACCCAGTTACGTTGTGACGTTTGATAGCACACTAAGTGTTCCTCTGGTATTCGGGAGTTGCATAATCTGATAGTCATAGGAACATGTATAAGTCATGAAGAAAGCAATAGCAATAAACTAAACGATCATAGTGCTAAGCTAACGGATGGGTCAAGTCAATCACATCATTCTCTAATGATGTGATCCCGTTCATCAAATGACAACTCATGTCCATGGCTAGGAAACTTAACCATCTTTGATTAATGAGCTAGTCAAGTAGAGGCATACTAGTGACACTCTGTTTGTCTATGTATTCACACATGTACTAAGGTTTCCGGTTAATACAATTCTAGCATTAATAATAAACATTTATCATGATATAAGGAAATATAAATAACAACTTTATTATTGCCTCTAGGGCATATTTCCTTCACTTGGATCTGCTCAATGGCCTTGATCTTGTCGGGGTTGGCTTTGATCCCTCGATGGGACACGAAGAATCCAAGTAGCTTGCCGGAGGGGACACCGAATACACACTTCTCCGGATTGAGCTTAAAGTTGATCTTGTGCTGATTAGCAAATGTCTCTTCCAAATCTTGGATAATGGTGGCCTTATCCTTGGTTTTGACCATGATATCATCCATGTAGGCTTCTGTATTTCTATGCAACTGTGGCTCAATCTGGACTGCTCCTGCAAAAGTGGATCCGACACTCTTTAATCCGAAAGGCATGCAGACAAAGAAGTACGTACCACAAGGAGTGATGAATGATGTCTTCTCCTCATCTGCTTTGGACATAAAGATCTTGTGGTATCCTGAGTATGCATCCAGGAAGGAGAGAAAATCGCAACCTGAAGTGGAATCCACGATCTGGTCGATGCGCGGCAAGGGGAATGGGTCCTTCGGGCAAGCCTTGTTGAGCTCTGTGAAATCAATGCAGAGCCTCCACTTCCCATTCGCCTTCCGGACCACCACTGGATTAGCCAACCACGTAGGGTGTAGTACTCCTCTGACCAAACCAGCTACCTCTAACTCCTTGTTTTCCTCTGCAATGAACTGCTACCGCTCCAAGGCCTGCTTCTAGACTTTTTGCTTGACGGGTCGGGCATGTGGGCAGACAGCAAGGTGCTGCTCGATTACCTCCCTGGGAACACCGCGGATATCAGATGGTTGCCAGGCAAACACATCGATATTCGGCCGCAGGAAGGCAATGAGCGCGCTTTCCTATTTGTCATCAAGGGTGGCGCTGATAGTGAAAGTACCATCAATGCCTGCCAGCCCTGCCGGGACCTTCTTTACTTGGGGTGCGGCAACCTTGGATCTCTTGCTGTTGGAACACTCCGGCATGTTGTCAGCGGGTGCCGTGCACTCGAAGGGGGCACGCTTCCCGGACTCCTTGCCGAAGGCCCTACAATCCTCCCTCTTTCCTTTGCTTTCCTTGGCGGGAGCTGATCCTGCCGCAGCCTCTGCCGCGACTGCATCCCGGTACATCTTGTCGACGCAGATAATTGCATCCTTCTCATCCGACGGGATAGTGACGACTCCCAGTGGCCCAGGCATCTTCAAAGTATTATAAGCATAGTGAGACGCTGCCATGAACTTAACCAGGGCCGGGCATCCCAGAATCCCATTGTACGGCAGGGGGAGATCAACCACATCAAACACAATCTTCTCAGTCCGGTAGTTCAATTCTCCCCCAAACGTCACCGGCAACGTAATCTTTCCCTTAGGATGGCTCCTGCCGGGATTGACTCCTTGAAACGTGTCGGTAAGCTCTAGCTCTTCTTCTCCTATCTGAAGCTTGTTGATGACTGCCGAGGAAATCAGATTCAGCCCAGCCCCGCCATCCACTAACATCTTTGTGACCTTGAGGTTGCGAATCGTTGGGGAGACCAACAACAGCAAACACCCTACCGATGTGGTGCGGCCAGGGTGATCCTCCTCATCAAAGATGATGGGCGTGTGGGACCACTTGAGCGGCTTCTGGGCCTCTGGCGCTGGTTCCACAGCATTGACCTCTCGTGCCCATCGCTTGAGTTGGCAATGGGAGGTGTGCAAAGATGCACCTCCGTCAATGGCCTTCTGAAATTCTTGCTCACTGGTTTCCTCTTCATTCCCTTCATCACTCACATCATCACAAATTTCCTTCTCTCGGCCCCTGGCGGGTTTTCTTTGGTTCCGAAAGGGTTTTCCGGGATGATTTGCTTCACCACCTCGACCCTTACCACCAGCAGCATTCTGACCTTTCTCCTTATCACGCTTATCATACTCTGCCCTCTGTTTCTTGACGAGCTGGTCAACCTAATAACACTCCTAAGGGTCGTGGCCTTTGGTCCGGTGGATCTTGCAGCACGGCCCATCACCTTTCCCAGCTTTTTTCGCGGCAGCGGCCTCCCGACAAGTAGTGCACGCGGCAACTTCCTTGTCGGGGGCCTCAGCCTTGGCCTTCTTGCCGGTACTGGGTGTGCCCGAACCTTCTACAATCATTATTGCCTTATCTCTTGGCTTCTTACTGCGCTTCTTGCCCTTCCTCTGACTGGTTGATTCATCCTCATCCTCTGAATCAACATTGATGCAATCCTTCTCTCTGGGCAACTTCCTCCCTTCCTCCATCTGAGCATACTTATCCACTAGTGTGTATAGTTCCTTCACAGTCTTGGGCAACAACACATTCATCTTGGAACGAATGCGACAGTTGCGCACATTGGACTGGAAGACTGCTATAACGACTGCCAGATGGATATTTGGAATATTTCTATGAACTTTACTGATTCTCTATAAATACTTACGGAGGGTTTCTCCTTCCTTCTGCTGGAGAAGCTGCAGGTCGCTGGGCCTGCCGGGTTCTTGATGGCCACCCGGTGAAGGCACCGATGAACTCGTGGCACATATCTGCCCATGACGAAATGGAGTTCTCCGGCAGGTGCA
This sequence comes from Triticum aestivum, assembly GCF_018294505.1. NCBI lineage: Eukaryota > Viridiplantae > Streptophyta > Magnoliopsida > Poales > Poaceae > Triticum > Triticum aestivum. Next base: position 270,764,344 of record NC_057811.1, read on the forward strand.
TCAGCCAAGACCTCACATTGGACTTGAGAGCCAAAGGGAAGTAGTTGGCGAACACCTTCTCGTCTCTCCCCCCGACAGCCTGAACAACGATGGTGTAGATGCTCAGGAACTCTGCCGGGTTCAGTCTCCCGTCGTACTTCTCAGGTATTTCTGGCTTGAACGTGCGAACGGACGGCCAACAGACTTGCCGCAGCTCTCGTCTAAAGGCAGGGCAGCCGACCTGAAAAGGTAAGCACCCGCCAACACCGAGCGCAGGCTCGTCGACGTTGAGGCCGCCGCACCCGTCGGTCTGGCGGAGGTCGTCGTGTCGCTGATCCAAGGGGACGTGCCCGTCTCCCCGCCGCCTATCCTCTGGGGCTCGGCGTTGGCCTGGTCGTGCTCGAGGGTCAGAAGTGGCCATCAAGACATCGTCAGGGTCTTGATTCTGCTGCGCCCGCGTCGGTTGCCGTGGTGGGGACTGCACCATAGGGACAACCTCCTCCATTCGGCCAGCAGTGCAGACGGATGCTGTCGCTTGAGGAGGTCATGGTGGGCCAGCTCGTCGTGAGCCCCCAGCCTCAGCGAAGCCGAGCAGACTCTGGATGGTGGCACGCCACTCGTCCATCTGCTCAGCTGCCGACGGAAACCTCAGTAGGAGCTGAGCTCGCGCCATAACTTCCGTGGTTGTGCTTGGTATAGCGGTTGATGACGTCGATCGCACCATCGCCTGGCTCCTGACGGCGCCAACGGCGGCATCGGGGGTAGTGCTGCATCCACGCAGCCGTGGAACGACCACCTGGGCCGCGGGGTCGCGCCGCGGCGGTGCTCGGGGGTCAGCGGCTCCATCGAGCGCAGCAGTCTGGTCGGCTCGCCCGGGAGGAGACACGCGGGCCGTGGTCGCTCCCGTGGTGGGGCCGCCCAGAGGACGATGGTTCACCCCGGACCGAGCGCTGTTGCTGCGTCTGTGCCCGTCAGTGGGAGGAGAGGGTGCAGATGGGGTGACCCCCTCGCCCACACCTTGTGGAGCATGACCACTAGGCGTTGCTGATGCTGTCCTCTTACGGTGTCTCCGGCCCCCGTGTCGGCCGCGGGGGGAGCGATGACGGCGCCACCTGCCCCAGTCACGCCCCCAACAGCTTTCACGTCCTCGCTCGCCTCCGAAGCCTCCAAGGCACTCGAGGCCGCGGGTGGCGGAGCCTTCGAAGCGGACGGATGGGCGGAACGGCCGGACTTCTTCTTCTTAGGCGCCATGGTCGATGGCGTCATCGAAGGTGAAGATGGCGATGAAGATGACGCGCTGCGCACGCTTTCAGGTTCACGCAAGCGAGCCCCCTACCTGGCGCGCCAAAGATGTCGCGGGATATCCGCGGCCACCTATGGGACCGGGTGGCCCCTTGCTAGTTCGGCGGGGGGACATCGCGTTGCACAAAGAGCAGATCAGCGCACGGCAGCACGACAGAGAGCACACAAGCAATTTACCCAGGTTCAGGCCGCCGCGAGGCGTAGGACCCTAGTCCTGCTTTGGTGGATTGATGGTGGAATGAGTGTGGTGGTGCGTAGTACACTTGCCCCGCAAGGTTTGCCACGGTACCGCAGTGACTACGCGCGTATGGTGGCTTGGGTTTTGTCAACTTTCCAACCCTCTAACCTTTCCTACGAGTGCCATGGGCCTCCTTTTATAGATTAAGGGGTCACCACAGTGGCAAAGTGGTCATTATCCACTGATATGATAGCAAGCAGTGCTATCATACCTAACTTCCGGGCTGACACGGTGCATCACTGGTCGCCCGGCAAGGCCTGCCGGGCTATCTTGCCAGCCCCGCACTTGTTCTCTTGACACGTCGTAGGACGGGTGTCATCTGTGGGTTTATTTTGTAGGAAAGGGCTGCCATGTGGTGAATGGCTGCCAATTAGTCATCTTGCGGCTTGACACCACACTGATTGATGACGTGAGTTGGTTGAATTGTTGGCGGGGTGGTTCTGCCCCCGCGAGCCCCCGGCAGGCTCTGCCGGGGAATCTTGGTTGCTTGCTTCTGGTGGTGGCCTCGCCCCTTGCCGGGCTCGCCTGCCCGACAAGGGAGGCCTTTCTCTTGCCGATGCCTTGCTTCTCTAGCTCAGTCTTGGTCTCTTTGAGCTGTATGTTGGTTCTTCAAATCTCTTGGCCTTATAGTATTCTGGCTTGTCTTGGTGCTTCGATCTTGATCTTGTGCTTGTGCATAGTTGGGCAACAGACCCAGGGTTTGTTGCAGCGACACATAGCCATTCCGAGATATATTGCCATGCAACTTTCCACCATTTCGTTTATATAACACGCTCCATCATTGTCATATTGCTTAGCATGATCATGTAGTTGACATCGTATTTGTGGCAAAGCCATTGTTCATCATTTTTTATACATGTCATTCTTGATTCATTGCACATCCTGGTACACCGTCGGAGGCATTCACATAGAGTCATATTTTGTTCTAAGTATCGAGTTGTTATTCTTGAGTTGTAAGTAAATAAAAGTGTGATGATCTTCATTATTAGAGCATTATCCCATGTGAGGAAAAGATGATGGAGACTATGATTCCCCCACAAGTCGGAATGAGACTCCGGACGAAAAAGAAGAGGCCAAAAAAATGAGAGAAGGCCCAAATAAAAAAATAAAAAAATTAGAGAAAAGAGAGAAGGGGCAATGTTACTATCCTTTTACCACACTTGTGCTTCAAAGTATGTCACGCCCAATATGCGACCCTATCCGCGAGGAACTCGAAGGTCCCACCAAGGATAGACCCGCATATTGAAACGCTTTTGCAAGGTGGATATCATTACATCAACATTACATAATATATGGGGATACACACAAGGCATACATATGCCGCAAGAATACATCAATACATCAAACACATGAACAACATCCGAGTATGGATGAAACACAAATAGAAGCTCAAACGACATCCACCCTGCTAGCCCAGGCTGCCGACCTGGAACCTATCCCCTGATCGAAGAAGAAGCAGAAGAAGAACTCCAAACCAAGAAACATCGCTCTCGCGTCATGATCATCGCAAAACCTGTACCTGCAACTGGTGTTGTAGTAATCTGTGAGCCACGAGGACTCAGCAATCCCATTACCATGGGTATCAAGACTAGCAAAGCTTGAAGGGGTAAGGAAGGGGTAAAGTGGTGAGGTTGCAGCAGCGACTAAGCAAGTATGGTGGCTAACTTACGCGAACAAGAGCGAGAAGAGAAGCAAAGGAATGGACGTGAAACTATCAATGATCAAGAAGTGATCCTGAACTCCTACTTACGTCAAACATAACCCAGAAACCGTGTTCACTTCCCGGACTCCGCCGAGAAGAGACCATCACGGCTACACACGCGGTTGATGCGTTTTAGAAGAGTTTACTTCAAGTTTACTACAACCGGATATTAACAAATTCCCATCTGCCACATAACCGCGGGCACGGCTTTTGAAAGATAATACCCTGCAGGGGTGTCCCAACTTAGCCCATTATAAGCTCTCATGGTCAATGAAGGATATTCCTTCTCCCGGGAAGACCCGATCAGTCTCGGAATCCCGGTTACAAGACATTTCGATAATGGTAAAACAAAACCAGCAAAGCCGCCCGATGTGTCGACAATCCCGATAGGAGTCGCACGTATCTCGTTCTCAGGACACACCGGATAAGCGAAGCGTACAGGTACCGACGTAACCCAAGTTGCCAAGGGATGGTCCCGCATGGTGCTCTAGTTTGGACCAACACTTAGACAAGCACTGGCCGAGGGGGGGGGGGGGTAAAATAAGGATGACCCTCGGGATGCGCGACTCCCAAGGGAAAAAGGCTAGGTGAGGCAAATGTAAAACCAAGGTTGGGCCTTGCTGGAAGAGTTTTATTCAAAGCGAACTGTCAAGGGGGTCCCATAAATCACCCAACCGCGTAAGGGACGCAAAATCAAGGAACATAACACCAGTATGACGGAAACTAGGGCGGCAAGAGTGGAACAAAACACCAGGCATAAGGCCGAGCCTTCCACCCTTTACCAAGTATATAGATGCATTAATTAAATAATAGAATATTGTGATATCCCAACATAAACATAAACCAACATGGAGCAATCTTAAACTTCACCTGCAACTGGCAACGCTATAAGAGGGGCTGAGCAAAGCTGTAACATAGCCAAACAATGGTTTGCTAGGAAGGGTGACAAAGGTTAGAGGTTCATGGCAATTTGGGAGGCTGGAAGAGCAAGTGAATAGGTAGCGCAGCATAGCGATAGAACGAAGCAACTAGTATAGCAATGATAGTAATGAGATCCAAGGTGACGGTAATCTTGCCTGAAATCCCGCTAGGAAGAAGAACGAGTCCGTGAAGAAGATGAAGCCATGAAGACGAACGAATCCTCACGATCGCAACGACACGGGAACTATCGAGAAGAAGCACACAACAAGGTAAACACACCACACATGAACAAGGCATGATGCTCAACCAAGTATGATGTATGACAAGGCTACATGAAGCTACTCATGGCAAGAGATGATGCATACAAGAGCAACACATCAAAGCAAGTTTAAATGAGGCCGGGAACAACCTATAACAATTTTGGTAAGTCCTCATATGCAAATTTCGAAATTGGTCCAGAACTGAATAACCTTATGTTCAAGTTGTTAAACAGCAAGTTAAAAGGCACCATGATGATCTACACGAAATTCTAGTCAAGTTACATATAAAGTTCAATAGATTCGGAGCTACGGCCTAGAAGATATGAGCAAAACAAGTTGAACATGGCATTGATGCAAAATGCATACAAACATCAAACAAACACACTCAAGGCATGGATGCAACATGATAATATGAAGCTAGATGCAAAACTAACCAAGTCTCATATAGAGCATGCTCAAAACGGAGCAACGGTGCAACACATACACTCCAAACAAGATATAGCAACAATCTGTCCAAAGCAGCAACTAGGCATCTAGCAAGCATCAAAACAATATGCTACAGCAACTCAACATGAAAACAAAAGGCATGGACGTGATGTACAGGTAAAGCATGACAAAACATGAACACTGAGCTATCTCCAGAAATCACTAAAACATGCTCAAAAGGACATGGAAATATTGCAAATAATAACAGTTTCACAGACTTGGCAGAAATCACTGGACATGGCAGAAATAACATCAGGTTGCAAAGTTTAGAGCTATCAAACAACATGCTACAGGAACAGATAATAGAAAACAAAGGCATGAAATGAATCTACTAATTGCATAGAACAAAAGTCCCTTAATGACCATGAGCCAAAAAGGATCAAAAAATATGAGGGCACCCATATAAACATAGCAAGTTTCGTTAACAGGTTTCAGACTTGGAAGAAAAACAGAGCATGGCAGAAATAACAATAAGTAGGCATGTTGGTGAGCTTGAACCACTCACCACAGAGCAATACATGGCATAAAAAGGTAACCAGCAGTAAGATGGAACAAATATGAAGCTAAGAATGGCAATATCATAGTCATAGGGTGCATGGATCACTAGTAACAACCATGGCAAAATTGATTAACATGTGAACAATCTGCCAGGAACATTTTATAGCAAAAGTAGAGCAAGATTACAACAATCTACAGCAGGCTATAAATGCAAATAAGGGCACGGATGGATAGAGAATAATATCAACAACAAAACATCCTTAGTGAACATCTCCAGATCATGCATAGAATGACTTGTAGCAGCAGGTTTATATGGCAACAAAATATAACAGACTCGGACTTGGCAGAAATCACTAAGTCACATAAATCAGCAACATCACGGAGGCTACTTTGCATGCTTGTGCTAGTCACCACAGAGATCTTAAAAATACAAGACTAGCACCACTGTAAAGATGGAATGATGAAGATCAAAACACATGTAGAGCTCATGCTCATAGGGTGCACACACAAAATGCAATGAAAAAGACAAATCATCAAGTTCTAATAAGTAACTGCAGTAACTATCATATAACACTCTTGCAACGATAATTAGGGCATCAAGATGAACTCTAATGAACATGACCCAATGGAACAAAATGCAGAGCATCTCACAATGAACATTTCTATATATCATATGCATGCAACGGAGCAGTGTGCAGAGAGTTATGATGCGATGAACAGGAGCATA
>NC_057811.1:270770933-270794526 GCF_018294505.1 Triticum aestivum
GGCGCGGGCGGGAGGCGGATGGGCCCGGCGGCGGCGGGATCTGGGCCCGCGTGGGCCTCGGATGGGCTCCACGGGCCGGCGGCGGAGGATAGGTGGCGCGCCCTGGATGGCTGCGGGCGGCGCTGTTTCGTCCGGCGGCGGAGTGGGAAGTTTGCTAGGGTTAGGGGTGGATTCATCCGCGAATTTCGGGGGAGGGGGTGTTTATATAGGTAGAGGGAGCTAGGAGAGTCCAAATGAGGTGCGGTTTTCGCCCACACGATCGTGATCGAACGAACGAGAGCATGGAGGGGGTTTGAATGGGCTAGTGGGCTGTGGTGATGGGGTGCTGGGCTGCAAAGAGAGAGGGGTTTCGGGCTACGCGGTTAACCGTTGTGGCATCAAACGACCTCCAAATGAAACGAAATTTGACGGGCGGTCTGTCGGTGCTATACCAAGGCCACTCGGCAAATACCGACCCATTCCGAGAAGGTTTTTCTCCCGCTCATGAAAAGAAAACAGAGGGGTGCAACGGGTGCGGCGAGAGTGTCGGATCGCGAAACGGACAACGGGGAAAAGGACCGGATGCAAGTTTTGAAAAACATGATGATGCAATGCAGATGATGATATGGCAAAATGCAACACGCAAGCAGATGACATGGCAACAACGACGAATAACTGGAGGACACCTGGCGCATCGGATCCGGGGCGTTACAAAGTAGCACCATGATCTTCATGATAGAGAGTCTCCTATGATATCACTTTCATATATTGGTGGGAATTTTTATTATAGAACTTGGCTTGTATATTCCAATGATGGGCTTCCTCAAATTGCCCTAGGTCTTCGTGAGCAAGCGAGCTAGATGCACACCCACTTTGTTTTCATTTTGAGTTTTCATAAACTTATAGCTCTAGTGCATCCATTGCATGGCAATCCCTACTCACTCACATTGATATCTATTGATGGGAATCTCCATAGCCCGTTGATACGCCTAGTTGATGTGAGACTATCTCCTTATTTTTGTCTTCCCCACAACCACCGTCTATTCCACCTATAGTGCTATGTCCATGGCACACGCTCATGTATTGCGTGAAAATTGAAAAGTTTGAGAATGTCAAAAGTATGGAACAATTGCTTGGCTTGTCATCGGGGTTGTGCATGATTTAAATATTTTGTGTGATGAAGATGGAGCATAGCCAGACTATATGATTTTGTAGGGATAAGCTTTCTTTGGCCATGTTCTTTTGAGAAGACATAATTATTTTGTTAGTATGCTCGAAGTATTATTGTTTTTATGTCAATATTAAACTTTTGTTTTGAATCATACGGATCTGAACATTCATGCCACAATAAAGAGAATACATGGATAAATATGTTAGGTAGCATTCCACATCAAAAATTCTGTTTTTTATCATTTACCTACTGAAGGACAAGCAGGAATTAAGCTTGGGGATGCCTGATACGTCTCCAACGTATCTATAAGTTTTTATTGTTCCATGCTATTATATTATCTATTTTGGATGTTTTATATGCATTAATATGCTATTTTATATGATTTTCGAGACTAACCTATTAACCTAGTGCCCAGTGCCAGTTCCTGTTTTTTTTCTTGATTTAGAGTTTCGCAGAAAAGGAATACCAAACGGAGTCCAAACGGAATGAACCTTTCGTGATGATTTTTCTTGGACCGGAAGACATCCATAGGGCTTGGAGTGCACGTCAGGAAAGCCACGAGGCGGCCACAAGGTTGGAACGCGCGCTGATACGTCTCCAACGTATCTATAATTTTTGATTGTTCCATGCTATTACATTATCCATCTAGGATGTTTTATATGCATTTATATGCTAATTTATATGATTTTTGGGACTAACCTATTAACCTAGAGCCCAGTGCCAGTTTCTGTTTTTTTCCTTGTTTTGGAGTATCGCAGCAAAGGAAAACCAAACGGAGTCCAATTGAGCTGAAATTTCACGGAGATTATTTTTGGACCAGAAGAAGCCCACGGAGCATTGGAGATGGACCAGAAGAGTCCCGAGGCACCCACGGGCCCCCACCCCCTGGGCGCGCCCCCTACCTCGTGGCCGCCTCGGAGACCCCCCTGACTTGTTCCCAATGCCAAAACCGCTTATATATACCCAAACTTCCAGAACATAACCTAGATCGGGAGTTCCGCCGCCGCAAGCCTCTATAGCCACCGAAAACCAATCTAGACCCATTCGGCACCCTGCCGAAGGGGGGGAATCCCGCTCCGGTGGCCATCTTCATCATCTCGACGCTCTCCATGACGAGGAGGGAGTAGTTCACCCTCGGGGCTGAGGGTATGTACCAGTAGCTATGTGTTTGATCTCTCTCTCTCTCTCTCTCTCTCGTGTTCTTGATTTGGCACGATCTTGATGTATCGCGAGCTTTGCTATTATAGTTGGATCTTATGATGTTTCTCCCCCTCTAATCTCTTGTAATGGATTGAGTTTTCCCTTTGAAGTTATCTTATCAGATTGAGTCTTTAAGGATTTGAGAACACTTGATGTATGTCTTGCATGTGCATATCTGTGGTGACAATGGGATATTCACGTGATCCACTTGACGCATGTTTTGGTGATCAACATGCGAGTTCCGTGACCTCGTGAACTTATGCATAGGGGTTGGCACACGTTTTCGTCTTGACTCTCCGGTAGAAACTTTGGGGCACTCTTTGAAGTTCTTTGTGTTGGTTGAATAGATGAATCTGAGATTGTGTGATGCATATCGTATAATCATACCCATGGATACTTGAGGTGACATTGGAGTATCTAGGTGACATTAGGGTTTTGGTTGATTTGTGTCTTAAGGTGTTATTCTAGTAGGAACTCTATGATAGATGGAACGAAAAGAATAGCTTCGTGTTATTTTACTACGGACTCTTGAATAGATTGATCAGAAAGAATAACTTTGAGTTGGTTTCGTACCCTACCATAATATCTTTGTTTGTTCTATGCTATTAGTGACTTTGGAGTGACTCTTTGTTGCATGTTGAGGGATAGTTATATGATCCAATTATGTTATTATTGTCGAGAGAACTTGCACTAGTGACAATATGACCCCTAGGCCTTGTTTCCTAGCATTGCAATACCGTTTACGCTTACTTTTATCATTAGTTACCTTGCTGTTTTTATATTTTCAGATTACAAAAACCTATATCTACCATCCATATTGCACTTGTATCACCATCGCTTCGCCGAACTAGTGCACCTGTACAATTTACCATTGTATTGGGTGTGTTGGGGACACAAGAGACTCTTTGTTATTTGGTTGCAGGGTTGTTTGAGAGAGACCATATTCATCCTATGCCTCCCACGGATTGATAAACCTTAGGTCATCCACATGAGGGAAATTTGCTACTGTCCTACAAACCTCTGCACTTGGAGGCCCAACAACGTCTACAAGAAGAAGGTTGTGTAGTAGACATCAAGCAGTTTCTGGCACCGTTGCCGGGGAGGTTAGTGTTTGAAGGTATATCTTTAGATCTTGCAATTGAATCTTTTAGTTTCTTGTTTTATCACTAGTTTAGTTTATAAAAGAAAACTACAAAAAAATGGAATTAAGGTTGCCTCATATGCTTCATATTTTTAATGTCTTTCGTGAAAATGATGGGAAGGAAAATTGTGCTCAAGTACTAGAAGAAGAATTACATATAATGCTTGGCATAAAATATGTGAATGATGAGCATGATTGCAATGTTGTTAGTATGAATTCTTTGAATACCCATTGTGCTAATGATATGGAAAGCCACAAGCTTGGGGATGCTATGTTTGATGAAGATGCTATGTTTTGTCCCCCAAGTTTTGATGAGAACATTTATTATGAGGATAGCATGCCTCCTATTTATGATGATTATATTGATGAAAGTGGGTTTGGAAGAGTGTAAAATTTAGGAATTAATGATCCCACTATTTTGGAGGATGTTGAATCTTATTGTGATAATTATGAAAGTGGATTTGGAGAGGTCATGACTTTATTTAGTGATGATTCCACTATTTCGGAAGAGGTTCCAATTGATTATGAGAATAAAGTTGCTATCTATGATGATTATTGTGATGACATGTATGCTATAAATATTAATGATAACCATGAAACTTGTCATCATGATTTTAGTTTTCAATTGGATTATGCCTCACATGATAGTTATTTTGTTGAGTTTGCTCCCACTATTATTCATGAGAAGAAATTTGCTTATGTGGAGAGTAATAAAAAATCTATGCTTGTAGATCATGAAAAGAATGCTTTATGTGATGGTTATATTGTTGAATTCATTCATGATGCTACTGAAAATTATTATGAGGGAGGAACATATGCTTGTAGGAATTGCAATAATATCAAGTTTCCTCTCTATGTGCTTAAAGTTTTAAAGTTATGCTTGTTTTGCTTTCCTATGCTAGTTGATTATTGTTCCCATAAGTTGTTTGCTCACAAAATCCCTATGCATAGGAAGTGGGTTAGACTTAAATGTGCTAGTCATATTCTTCATGATGCTCTCTTTATGTTTCAATTCTTATCTTTTATGTGAGCATCATTGAAATCATCATGCCTAGCTAGGGGCGTTAAGCGTTAGCGCTTGTTGGGAGGCAACCCAATTTTATTTTTGTTCTTTGCCTTTTGCTCCTTTTTAGTAATAAATAATTCATATAGCCTCTGTTTAGATGTGGTTTTATGTTTTAATTAGTGTTTGTGCCAAGTAGAACCTTTGGGAAGACTTGGGTGAAGTCTATGCGATCTTGCTGTAAAAAACAGAAACTTTTACGCTCACGAGATTAGCTGCCATTTTTTACTGGAGAGTGATTTTAGGTTGATTCTTTTTGCAGATGATTAATAGAAAAATTCCTCAGGTCCACCAATTTATTTAAGAATTTTTGGAGTTCCAAAAGTATACGTTTGATACAGATTACTACAGACTGTTCTGTTTTTGATAGATTCTGTTTTCATTGTGTTGTTTGCTTATTTTGATGAATCTATGAGTAGTATCGGAGGGTATAAACCATAGAGAAGTTGGAATACAGTAGATATTACACCAATATGAATTTAGAATGGTTTCACAACAGTACCTAAGTGGTGGTTTATTTTCTTATACTAACGGAGCTTACGAGTTTTCTGTTGAGTTTTGTGTTGTGAAGTTTTCAAGTTTTGGGTAAAGATTCGATGGACTATGGAATAAGGAGTGGCAAGAGCCTAATCTTGGGGATGCCCAAGGAACCCCAAGGTAATATTCTAGGACAACCAAGAGCCTAAGCTTGGGGATGCCCCGGATGGCATCCCCTCTTTCGTCTTCATTCATCGGTAACTTTACTTGGAGCTATATTTTTATTCACCACATGATATGTGTTTTGCTTGGAGCATCATTTTATTTTCTTTTGTTTTGCTTGCTGTTTGAATAAAATACCAAAATCTGAGATTCTTAAATGTTAGAGAGTCTTCACATAGTTGCATGATTATCGACTACTCATTAATCTTCACTTATATCTTTCGGAGTAGTTTGTCATTTGCTCTAGTGCTTCACTTATATCCTTTTAGAGCACATCGGTGGTTTTATTTTGAAGAAATAGATGAAATCTCATGCTTCACTTATATTATTTTGAGAGTCTTTAGAACAGCATGGTAATTTGCTTGGGTTATAAAATTAGTCCTAATATGATGGGCATTCAAGATGGGTATAATAAAAACTTTCATATAAAGTGCATTGGATACTATGAGAAGTTTGATTCCGTATGATTGTTTTGAGATATGAAGATGGTGATATTAGAGTCATGCTAGTTGAGTAGTTGTGAATTTGAGAGATACTTGTGTTAAAGTTTGTGATTCCCGTAGCATGCACGTATGGTGAACCGTTATGTGATGAAGTCGGAGCATGATTTATTTTTTGATTGTCTTCCTTATGAGTGGCGGTCGGGGACGAGCGATGGTCTTTTCCTACCAATCTATCCCCCTAGGAGCATGCGCGTAGTACTTTGTTTTTATAACTAATAGATTTTTGCAATAAGTATGTGAGTTCTTTATGACTAATGTTGAGTCCATGGATTATACGCACTCTCACCCTTCCACCATTGCTAGCCTCTCTTGTGCCGTGCAACTTTCGCCGGTACCATACACCTACCATATACCTTCCTCAAAACACCCACCATACCTACCTATTATGGCATTTAAATAGCCATTCCGAGATATATTGCCATGCAACTTTCGACCGTTCCGTTTATTATGACACGCTCCATCATTGTCATATTGCTTTGCATGATCATGTAGTTGACATCGTATTTGTGGAAAAGCCACCGTTCATGATTTTCATATATGTCACTCTTGATTCATCGCACATCCCGGTACACCATCGGAGGCATTCACATAGAGTCATATTTTTGTTCTAAGTATTGAGTTGTAATTCTTGAGTTGTAAGTAAATAAAAGTGTGATGATCATCATTATTAGAGCATTGTCCCAAGTGAGGAAAGGATGATGGAGACTATGATTCCCCCACAAGTCGGGCTAAGACTCCGGACGAAATAAATAAATAAAAGAGGCCAAAGAAGCCCAAATAAAAAAAGAGAAAAAAGAGGCCATAAAAAACAGGAGAAGGCCCAAAAAAAATGATGAGAGAAAAAGAGAGAAGGGGCAATGCTACTATCCTTTTACCACACTTGTGCTTCAAAGTAGCACCATGATCTTCATGATAGAGAGTCTCCTATGTTGTCACTTTCATATACAAGTGGGAATCTTTCATTATAGAACTTGTCTTGCATATTCCAATGATGGGCTTCCTCAGATTGCCCTAGGTCTTCGTGAGCATGCAAGTTGGATGCACACCCACTTAGTTTCTTTTGTTGAGCCTTCATACACTTATAGCTCTAGTGCATCCGTTGCATGGCAATCCCTACTCACTGACATTGATATCTATTGATGGGCATCTCCATAGCCCGTTGATACGCCTAGTTGATGTGAGACTATCTTCTCCTTTTTGTCTTCTCCAGAACCACCATTCTATTTCATCGATAGTGCTATGTCCATGGCTCACGCTCATGTATTGCATGAAGACTGAAAAAGTTTGAGAACATCAAAAGTATGAAACAATTGCTTGGCTTGTCATCGGGGTTGTGCATGATTTAAATATTTTGTGTGATGAAGATAGAGCATAGCCAGACTATATGATTTTGTAGGGATAGCTTGCTTTGACCATGTTATTTTGAGAAGACATGATTGCTTTGTTAGTATGCTTGAAGTATTATTGTTTTCATGTCAATATTAAACTTTTGTTTTGAATCTTATGGATCTGAATATTCTTGCCACGATAAAGAAGATTACATTGATAAATATGTTAGGTAGCATTCCACATCAAAAATTCTGTTTTTATCATTAACCTACTCGAGGACGAGCAGGAATTAAGCTTGGGGATGTTGATACGTCTCCAACGTATCTATAATTTTTTTATTGTTCCATGCTATTATATTATCCATCTAGGATGTTTTATATGCATTTATATGCTATTTTATATGATTTTTGGGACTAACCTATTAACCTAGAGCCCAGTGCCAGTTTCTGTTTTTTCCTTGTTTTTGAGTATCACAGAAAAGGAAAACCAAACGGAGTCCAATTGAGCTGAAATTTCACGAAGATTATTTTTGGACCAGAAGAAGCCCACGGAGCATCGAAGATGGACCAGAAGAGTCCCGAGGCACCCACGAGGGTGGAGGGCGCGCCCTACCCCCTGGGCGCGCCCCCTACCTCGTGGCCGCCTCGGAGACCCCCCTGACTTGTTCCCGACGCGAAAACCTCTTATATATATACCCAAACTTCCAGAACATAATCTAGATCGGGAGTTCCGCCACCGCAAGCCTCTGTAGCCACCGAAAACCAATCTAGACCCGTTCCGGCACCCTGCCGGAGGGGGGAATCCCTCTCCGGTGGCCATCTTCATCATCCTGGTGCTCTCCGTGACAAGGAGGGAGTAGTTCACCCTCGGGGCTGAGGGTATGTACCAGTAGCTATGTGTTTGATCTCCCTCTCTCATGTTCTTGATTTGGCACAATCTTGATGTATCGCGAGCTTTGCTATTATAGTTGGATCTTATGATGTTTCTCCCCCTCTACTCTCTTGTAATGGATTGAGTTTTCCCTTTGAAGTTATCTTATCAGATTGACTCTTTAAGGATTTAAGAACACTTGATGTATGTCTTGCATGTGCTTATCTGTGGTGACAATGGGATATTCACGTGATCCACTTGACGTATGTTTTGGTGCTCAACTTGCGAGTCCCGTGACCTCGTGAACTTAGGCATAGGGGTTGGCACACGTTTTCGTCTTGACTCTTCGGTAGAAACTTTTGGGCACTCTTTGAAGTTCTTTGTGTTGGTTGAATAGATGAATCTGAGATTGTGTGATGCATATCGTATAATCATACCCACGGATACTTGAGGTGACAATGGAGTATCTAGGTGACATTAGGGTTTTGGTTGATTTGTGTCTTAAGGTGTTATTCTAGTACGAACTCTATGATAGATCGAACAGAAAGAATAGCTTCGTGTTATTTTACTGCGGACTCTTGAATAGATTGATCAGAAAGAATAACTTTGAGGTGGTTTCGTACCCTACCATAATCTCTTCATTTGTTCTCCGCTATTAGTGACTTTGGAGTGACTCTTTGTTGCACGTTGAGGGATAGTTATATGATCCAATTATGTTATTATTGTTGAGAGAACTTGCACTAGTGTAGGCCTTGTTTCCTAGCATTGCAATACCGTTTACGCTTACTTTTATCATTAGTTACCTTGCTGTTTTATATTTTCAGATTACAAAAACCTATATCTAGCATCCGTATTGCACTTATATGACCATCTCTTCGCCGAACTAGTGCACCTATACAATTTACCATTGTATTGGGTGTGTTGGGGACACAAGAGACTCTTTGTTATTTGGTTGCAGGGTTGTTTGAGAGAGACCATCTTCATCCTACGCCTCCCACGGATTGATAAACCTTAGGTCATTCACTTGAGGGAAATTTGCTACTGTCCTACAAACCTCTGCAGTTGGAGGCCCAACAATGTCTACAAGAAGAAGGTTGTGTAGTAGACATCACGCGCCCAGGGGGTAGGGCGTGCCCCCACCCTTCTGGGCCCCTCGTGACTCCACCGACCTATTTTTTCCGCCTATATATTCTCAAATATCCCAAAAACTTCCGGGGGAGCCACGAAACCACTTTTCCACCGCCGCAACCTTCTGTACCCGTGAGATCCCATCTAGGGGCCTTTTCCGGCATCCTGCCGGAGGGGCATTCGATCATGGAGGGCTTCTACATCAACACCATTGCCTCTCCAATGAAGCGTGAGTAGTTTACCATAGACCTACGGGTCCATTGCTAGTAGCTAGATGGCTTATTCTCTCTCTTTGATTCTCAATACAAAGTTCTCCTCGATGTTCTTGGATATCTATTTCATGTAATACTCTTTTGCGGTGTGTTTGCCGAGATCCGATGAATTATGGAATTATGATCAGCTTATCCATGAATATTATTTGAATCTTCTCTGAATTCTTATATGCATGATTTGATATCTTTGCAAGTCTCTTCGAACTATCGATTTGGTTTGGCCAACTAGATTGGTTTTTCTTGCAATGGAGAAGTGCTTTGCTTTGGGTTCAATCTTGCGGTGTACTTTCCCAGTGACAGTAGGGGAAGCAAGGCACATATTGTATTATCGCCATCGAGGATAAAAAGATGGGGTTTTCATCATATTGCTTGAGTTAATTCCTCTACATCATGTCATCTTGCTTAAGGCGTTACTCCGTTCTTTATGAACTTAATACTCTAGATGCATGCTGGATAGCGGTCGATGTGTGGAGTAATAGTAGTAGATGCAGAATCATTTCGGTCTACTTGACACAGACATGATGCCTATATTCATGATCATTGCCCTAGATGTTGTCATAACTTTGCGCTTTTCTATCAATTGCTCGACAGTAATTTGTTCACCCAACGTAATATTTTCTATCTTGAGAGAAGCCTCTAGTGAAACCTATGGCCCCCGGGTCTACTTTCCATCATATAAGTTTCCGATCTACAATTTTAGTTTCCTATTTACTTTCTTTGCAATCTTTTACTTTCCGTTCCAAAAACCAAAAATACCAAAAATATTACTTTACCGTTTATCCATCTATATCAGATCTCACTTTGCATATAACCATGAAGGGATTGACAACCCCTTTGTCGCATTGGGTGCAAATTGGTGTTTGTTTGTGCAGGTATTCGCTGGCTTGTGCGTTGTCTCCTACTGGATTGATACATTGGTTCTCAAAACTGAGGGAAATACTTACTCTACTTTGCTGCATCACCCTTTCCTCTTCAAGGGAAAAACCAATGCAAGCTCAAGAAGTAGCAACCCCCAGGTGCTTCTTCGGCCCACTGGATGTCTTCTGGTCCATAAAAATTCCACAAAAGTTTCGCTGCATTTGGACTCTGTTTGGTATTGATTTCCTGCGATGTAAAAAACATGCAAAAAACAGCAACTAGCACTTGGCACTATGTGAATAGGTTAGTACCAAAAAATGATATAAAATGACTATAAAGTGATTATAAAACATCCAAGAATAATAATATAACAACATGGAACAATCAAAAATTGTAGATACATTGGAGACGTATCAATGCCCAAGGCATCCCAAGATAATATTTCAAGAAGTCTCGAGAATCTAAGCTTGGGGATGCCCCGGTAAGCATCCCACTTTTTTCATCAACAATTATCTATTAGTATCGGTTCAACCTAAGTTTTTGCTTCTTCACATGAGTTATGCTATTCTTAGAATGTCATTTTATTTTGTTTTCCTTGCTGTTTTAATAAAATACTTAGATCTGAAAGTTTTTTAAATAAAAGAGAGTCTTCAAATGGCTACCCATTTACTTAACTATTCGCTTGATCTTCACTTATATCTTTTGGGAGTAGTTCGTCATTTACTCTTGTGCTTGACTTATATCCTATGAGTAAATTGTTGAATGAATTGAATATCATGAAGTTGAAATTATATGTTCATATCATGCCTAGTAGTAGCTTCACATTGGGTTTAGAAAGTGAAATCTTTTGAAGCTTGACAATCACAATATTGGTCATACAAGCAATTCATGAATGATTAGTATAAGGAAGAGAACTTTCAGATACAAATATATTATCTTGGACATCTTCTGTGATTGTGGATACCCATTAATTATTTTCAAACTTGAGCAAATTAGTTGAAGTTGGACAAGGAAGACAACGTAATGAGTTATGTTTGGGTATATTTGCATAGAAGTTATATTGTTATGGATCCTCCAACATGTGGTGTTTGCTTAGGATCTTTTGCTAGCCAAAAATTCGTACTAAGTAGAGATACTACTTGTGCATCCAAAAACCCTTAAACCCACTTTCTTGCCATGAGTGTCCACCATAACTACCAATGGATTGAATAAGATCCCTCAAGTAAGTTATCATCGGTGCATAAAGCAATAAAAATTGCTCCTAAATATGTTTGATCTTTTATTGTAAGGGAAAATTAAGCATTGTACGAACTTGTGATGGCAAAGTAATAAAAGCGACGGACTGCATATAGTAATGGTTGCTACCATAAGGAGAAATATAATGTGACGTTCCTTTGCATTAAGAGCTTGGGCATCCAAAAAATAAAAAGCGCATGACAACCTCTGCTTCCCTTAGTGATGGGCCTATCTTTTACTTTTCAGTATTTACTATTATGCAAGAGTCAATAGTATGCATTCTCATTTTAACCTCAATTATCCTCTAGTTGGCAAGCATCATGTGGTGGGGAAAGATCTAGGCACATATGACCAGTCAAATATATTTGATCATGATTTATTATTGTTGACAATTATCTCTATGATAAATGAGTTGGGAGACGAAATATTAAGCCCCTATCTTTCTCTGTGTTTGATGGATGCCATTTGTTCTAAGAATATGCCTTGAGTACTAGCAATCATAAAATACTATATGATGAATGAGTATGTGGAGCTCTTACTTAGATTTTATTGAATAAGTTGAATTGCAATTGCTTGGTGACTGAGAACATAGGTTGTTAAGTTTCAACAGAAGGCATTGTTTGAACAGTAACATGTGAATTGATTGCTACTTTATCATGATGAGTTTTATGAGAATGAGTTGCAGTTATGATGCTAGGAAAAGTGATTGAAATTATCATTGATCAAACTTATGCACTATGCTAGCATTCACACTTCATAAATTATTTATTTTATCACCCACCTACTCGAGGACGAGTAGGAATTAAGCTTGGGCATGCTAATACGTCTCCAACGTATCTATAATTTATGAAGTATTCATGCCATGTTTACAACAATTTTACATGGTTTTGGTATGATTTGCATGGAACCAACCCGGACTGACGCTGGTTTCAGCAGAACTACCGTGGTGTTGTTTTTTGTGCAGAAATGAAAGTTCTCCAAATTAGGTGAAACTTTTTGATGATTTTTTTGGAACGAAAGAGGCACTAGAAGCTTCGTGGGAGGGCCAGAAGAGCCACGAGGAGGGCACGAGCCACCAGGGCGCGCTAGAGGGGCCTGGCTTGCCCCGGTGGGTTGTGCTCACCTTGAGGCCCATCTTCGCCTGAAACCAATGCCAAAAAGTCCTATAAATATAGAAACCCCTATAAATAACCCTAGATCAGAAGTTCCATCTCCGCAAGCCTCTGTAGCAACGAAAAGCCAATCTAGACCCCGTTCCGGCACCCTGCCGGAGAGGGAAATCATCACCGGTGGCCATCTTCATCATCCCGGCGGCCACCATGAGGAGGGATTAGTCCACCCTTGGGACTGAGGGTTTGTACCAGTAGCTATGTGTTTAATCTCTCTCTCGTGTTCTTGAGATGTCACGATCTTGATGTATCGCGAGATTTGTTAATATAGTTGGATCATATGGTGTTTTCCCCTCTCTATATTGTTGTGAATTGAGTTTTCCCTTTGAGATTTTGTTCTTATCAGATTGAATACTTTTATGGATTTGAGAACACTTGATGTATGCATGTCTTGCTATGAATACCCGTGGTGAAAATTGGGTATCATATTGATTCACTTGATATGTGTTTTGGCACTCAGGATTGCCGAGGTGACATTGGGGTAATCTATGCATAGGGGTTGATGCACGTTCTCGTCTTTGTTTCTCCGGTAGAAATCTTGGGGCATTCTTTGAGGTTCTGTGTGTTGAATTGAGTATTATGAATATGAAATTGTTTGATGCATATCGCATAATCAACTCACGGATACAGTGGTGACATTGGAGTATCTATGTGACATTAGAGTTGGTTGATGTGTATCATATGGTGTTATTTTAGTATGAACTCTTGGTTAGATCGATCGAAAAGAATAGCTTGGTGTTACTTTAGTACGAACTCTAGGATAGATTGATCGAAAAGAATAGCTTTGAGGTGGCTTCATACCCTGCAAACAATTTCTTCTTATGTTCTCCGCTAGATAAGAACTTTGGAGTGATTCTTCATCGCACGTTCAGGGGTGGTTATATGATCCTATTATATTAGCATTGTTAAGAGATTACACTAGTGAAAGTATGAACCCTAGGCCTCATTTTCAAGCATTGCAATACCGTTTGTGACCCGTTTTATCAATTGTCACCTTGCTGTTTTTTATTGTTCCTATTACAAAAATCGATATCTACTATCATTACTATGCTTGTATCAGCATCTCTTCGCCGAACTAGTGCACCTATACAAATTACCATTGTATTTGGTGTGTTGGGGACACAAGAGACTTTTTATTATTTGGTTACAGGGTTGTTTGAGAGAGACCATCTTCAACCTACGCCTCCCACGGATCGATAAACCTTAGGTCATCCACTTGAGAGAAAATTGCTACTGTCCTACAAAACTCTGCGCTTGGAGGCCCAACACGAGTCTACAAAAACAAGTTGTGTAGTAGACATCAGACTTTGCTAAGCACAACGGTTTAGAGCGGAGGACGAACTAGAGGGAGAGGGAGGCACCACACATGGCTTGGGGATTCGTGGTGTGTGGTGCCCCCTGCCCTCCTCACATATATATAGGTGGAGGGGGAGGGGAGGCAGCCCTTGGCGCACCCCAAAGGGGCCAATGGCCACCCTAGGGCGCCTGCTGTCGTGGGAACGGTTCCGATAATAGAAAGGGGTAGTGTAAGGGAGCATGATCTATCAAGATGCAAATGGGTGACACAGTGGTTTTAGCGATTTCGGGCCTCTTGCGGTGGAGATAACAGCCCTACATCTCGTGCTCCGGAGAGGCTTTCCTTTAGCTATCATGAACACGAAGTTACATGGTGTATTTGAGAGAGAGAGAGAGGGGAGAACGGATCCCCATGCCTGAGCTAAGTCCTGAGACTAGTGGTGAGGGAGAGAGATGAGAGCTAGAGGAGAAGAACCGGGGCCTCCCTAGTCTAGTGGTAGGGGTGGCTAATATAGAGTGTGCCACCCCCTCACCTCCTATGTTACAAAGTGGAGCATTGATGCCATAACGTCAGCCTACTACTAAGATGATGCTTCGACTGCCATGTCGACTGTTGGTCTTCACATATCCGAGTGAGCCATACGACCGAGTGGTTGACTGTCTTTCGAGTGAGCCATACGACCGAGTGGTTGACTGTCTTCCGAGTGGATGGTACGTTGATATGTCCGAGGGGATAGTATGTCTGTATGAGATTTATCTGGACCCACATGATGTGTGGACCCCATGCTTTATGATATTTCCACCCTTCGTGGGCCTACCTGTTATGTGTATCCCCAACATTAGCCCCCGAATCGATTGAGATTTTGCAGAATGAGTTTGTGAAAGACACAATTTAGCTCGAGTGATTACGAAAATACTCGGTACCCGTCATCGTGCTTTCGAACAACCAAGGCTTGAACAGAATCTCAATGGATTATGGCACTGTGCTTCCCGACTGATCTGCTGTAAGTGCTCGCAAGGAGCAACTTGGTGACATTTGTTCATCTCTCGGAAGAGGTTAACTCATGATCATAGTATGTGTGTGTCATTAAATCTGGGCAACAAGATTGACGCATGGACTGCTCTCTCGGAGAGATGCCATTCTTATCCCCAAGGAACATCAATACAAGTTGGTTCTAGATCCAAACTTATGAGTTTCACGCTTTGAGTCCTATAAGAAGGCTCAAAACAGGTCCACGGAGGAGCGTTAAACTCACCTTATAGCAATTTTTTGGAAGCCGACGGGAGTCTTAGAACTTGTTTGTTTGTTGTTCGTAACTTAGGCCGGTCAGGCCGTAGCGAGTGGAGTTTACTCCAGTGGGGGCACGCTGACTGCATCCACTGGGTGTAGTCCCCGAGACCACCGTCGACTGCGGGCAGTCGGCGAGGGTCTGAGAGAACTAAAAATCTTCTTAGCTGGTACTGATCGAACCTGTTCCTCTTCGACTCGAAGGTCGAGTAGTACTTGAGGATCTGGTATTGGTCTTGCTTGTTCCTCCTCGACTCGGAAGTCGAGCAGTACTTGAGGATCCTGTACTGGTCTAGCTTGCCCTTCCCTGACTCGAAAGTCGAGTAGTACTTGAGTGATTTGGAGCTGGTCTTGCATCGAGTAATAGATTACTCGGAATTTTGTTCTATGGGTGCGTAATCAGCGCACCCATAGGGTGTAGCCCCCGAGACTCTGACTGATTGCTGGTAGCCAGTTGGAGTCTTTATAGTTTGTTGTACTTGAATGTTGGTGCTGGACTTGACCGAGCAAAATGTTTCTTTTTGGCTTCTCTTCCAGTGGGGGCACGCTGAGTGCACCCACTGGGTATAGTCCCCGAGCCTCTGTGGGACTAGATGAGTCTGGCAGAGGGTTTAAGTTTCTGGTTAACCTCCATGCAATCGGCACGGTAAATATCTATTAGCCTGAAATTGACTCAATTGGGTGGATCTTCATGCACTTGGCACGACAAATAAGCTCGGCATGGAGCTTAATCAGTCGGACTGATCTTCGTGCACTTGGCACGGTATATAAATTCAGCCTGGAACTGGATCAAGCAGGCGAATCTTTGTGCCCTCGGCACGATGAATGAATTTGGCCTCGAAACTGCCGACTGTAGAAAAAAGCTGGACACTCCAGGGAGTAATCGTTCCAGTAGTACTTCTTACATTGACCGTTAGCTTTTGCTCTTGCCAACCAGACGGCCGGGTTGGGATCGGGTTGGAGACAAAGAGTGAGCATTAGGTATTGAGCGTATTTTATGAACAAGTAGAAAGCCCAGTGAGGAACATGCCGACTGACGGCGCTCCCATAGGTTTAGCCCCCGAATCAGTTGAGGTTTAGTAGAATGAGTTTACTACAAACTTGATTTGGCCCGAGCACTGCGGCAGCACTCGGCGCCTGTCGTCAAGCTTTAGTCAACTATGATTTGAACAAAACTTCCACAGATTCTGGACTATACTTTTCCGATTGATCGGATTGGGTTGACTGCTCGCAAACCCGAGTGACGACACGGACGGGTGGGCTGATTCTCCGAAGAGATGCCACTCACTATCCTAGGGGAACACCAGCACGGGTCATCTCTGAGTCCAAGTT
This sequence comes from Triticum aestivum, assembly GCF_018294505.1. Lineage (NCBI taxonomy): Eukaryota > Viridiplantae > Streptophyta > Magnoliopsida > Poales > Poaceae > Triticum > Triticum aestivum. The sequence continues at coordinate 270,787,468 of NC_057811.1, forward strand.
TGTGAAACAGATGCCTTGGAGCCTAGAAGAAGGGCCAATTGTATCCATAGAGGAGCGTCGTTTTCACCCTTTTGCATGAAAGGGGTATTTTTCCGAGTGGACGCGCTTCCCGACTGATCGGGGTATGTTGACTGCAAGGAAAAACTTGGTGGCACTCATATGTCTCCCGGAGGAGATAGACTAGTGGTCCAATGTGGATGTGCCATGAAACCAGAGTGGCGAGGCTAGTGCGTGGGCTGACTCTCCAGAGAGAGGCCACTCATTATCCCGGGGGAACACGAGCACATGACATCTCCGAGTCCAAGTTTGTGAAACTAACATCTTGGAGCCTAGAATAGGGGCCAAGTGTATCTGTAGAGGAGCGTCGTTTTCACCCTGTTGCAGTCCTGAAGATGACTCCAGGTAATGATTTGGGCGATCATCCGAGTGGACAGTGCTACCCTTATAGATCTTCGGCAGACCGAGCATGTATGGTCAGAAAAATAATCCTGATGTGATCAACAGGTTGATCAAATGGGCGTAACCCTTTAGGGCGGCATGGCCCTCGGCTAAGCGTAGCCCCTGAGTGATGCTCGAAAGAGGTAAGCTCGCTACAAAGTGCGATATGAGGTTTGATCATATGAGTAACTTAGTCGTTCCCGTGTTGGGGGTGTAGTGGTGAAGACATGTCCAACTGATGGTGACGCGCGGGGCAGCCGAGGGGTGAAGACGTGACTAACTGAGTGGCGACGCGCAGGGCGGCCGAGAGGTGACGATGTGTACAACCGAGTGAGGACGCGCGGGGCGGTCAAAGTGAAGGTGTGTCCCATGGAGTGGTGATGCGCAGAGCGGCCGAGTGGTGAGGACATGTCTGTCCGAGTGGCGACGCGTGGGGCGGCCGAGTGGAGAAGACGTGTCCAGGACGCGCGGGGCGGCCGAGTGACGACGCGCGGGGTGGTCGAAGTGAAGACATGTCCCATGGAGTGGCGACACATGGAGCGGCCGAGTGATGAGTGATACGTCCATTTTGCATCATGCTTTTATATCGATATTATTGCACTATGGCCTGTTATTACACGTTATGTCACAATACTTATGCCTATTCTCTCTTATTTTACAAGGTTTACATGAAGAGGGAGAATGCCGGCAGCTGGAATTCTGGGCTGGAAAAGGAGCAAATATTAGAGACCTATTCTGCACAGCTACAAAAGTCCTGAAACTTCACGGAAGTCATTTTTGGAATTAATAAAAAATACTGAGCAAAGAAAGTACCAGAGGGGGCCCACACCCTGGCCACGAGAGTGGGCCCCCTGGCAGGCCTCCGGTGCCCATCTTCTGCTATATGAAGTCTTTCGTCCGAGAAAAAATCATAAGCAAGCTTTCGGGAAGAAACTCCGCCGCCACGAGGCGGAACCTTGGCGGAACCAATCTAGGGCTCCGGCAGAGCTGTTCTGCCAGGGAAACTTCCCTCCAGGAGGGGGAAATCATCGCCATCGTCATCACCAACAATCCTCTCATCAGGAGGGGGTCAATCTTCATCAACATCTTCACCAGCACCATCTCCTCTAAAACCCTAGTTCATCTCCTGTATCCAATCTTTGTCCCAAAGCCTCAGATTGGTACCTGTAGGTTGCTAGTAGTGTTGATTACTCCTTGTAGTTGATGCTAGTTGGTTTATTTGGTGGAAGATCATATGTTCAGATCCATTATGCATATTAATACCCCTCTGATTATGAACATTAATATGATTTGTGAGTAGTTACGTTTGTTCCTGAGGACATGGGAGAAGTCTTGCTATAAGTAGTCATGTGAATTTGGTATTCGTTGGATATTTTGATGAGATGTATGTTGTCTCTCCTCTAGTGGTGTTATGTGAACGTCGACTACATGACACTTCACCATTGTTTGGGCCTAGAGGAAGGCATTGGGAAGTAATAAGTAGATGATGGGTTGCTAGAGTGACAGAAGCTTAAACCCTAGTTTATGCGCTGCTTCGTAAGGGGCTGATTTGGATCCATATGTTTCATGCTATGGTTAGGTTTACCTTAATACTTCTTTTGTAGTTGCGGATGCTTGCAATAGGAGTTAATCATAAGTGGGATGCTTGTCCAAGTAAGGACAACACCCAAGCACCGGTCCACCCACATATCAAATTATCAAAGTACCGAACGCGAATCATATGAGCGTGATGAAAACTAGCTTGACGATAATTCCCATGTGTCCTCGGGAGCGTTTTTCTCTATATAAGAGTTTGTCCAGGCTTGTCCTTTGCTACAAAAAGGATTGGGCCACCTTGCTGCACTTTATTTATACTGGTTGCTTGTTACTCGGTACAAATTACCTTATCACAAAACTATCTGTTACCGATAATTTCAGTGCTTGCAGAGAATACCTTGCTGAAAACCGCTTATCATTTCCTTCTGCTCCTCGTTGGGTTCGACACTCTTACTTTTCGAAAGGACTACGATAGATCCCCTATACTTGTGGGTCATCAAGACTCTTTTCTGGCGCCGTTGCCGGGGAGTGAAGCGCCTTTGGTAGGTGAAATTTGGTAAGGAAAAAATTATATAGTGTGCTGAAATTTACTGTCACTTGTTACTATGGAACATAATCCTTTGAGGGGCTTGTTCGGGGTATCTTCACCCCGACCAGTAGAGCAAATAGTTGCTCCTCAACCTACTGAACCTACTGAAAATGTTTACTTTGAAATTCCTTCGGGTATGACAGAGAAACTACTAGCTAATCCTTTTGCAGGAGATTGAACATTGCATCCCGCTTTACACTTAATCTATGTGGATGAAGTTTGTGGATTATTTAAGCTTGCAGTTATGCCCGATGATGTTATCAAGAAGAAGGTCTTCCCTTTATCTTTGAAAGGAGAGGCATTGACATGGCATAGGCTATGTGATGATATGGGATCATGGAACTACAAACGATTGAAATTGGAATTTCATCAGAAGTTTTATCCTATGCATCTTGTTGATCGTGATCGTAATTACATATATAATTTTTGGCCTCGTGAAGGAGAAAGCATCGCTCAAGCTTGGGGGAGGCTTAAGTCAATGTTATATTCATGCCCCAATCATGAGCTCTCAAGAGAAATGATTATTCAAAATTTTTATGCTCGACTTTCTCTCAATAATCGCTCCATGCTCGATACTTCTTGTACTGGCTCTTTTATGATGAAGACTATTGAATTCAAATGGGACTTATTGGAAAGAATTAAACGCAACTCTGAAGACTAGGACCTCGACGAATGTAAAGAGTCAGGTGTAACACCTAAGTTTGATTGTGTTAAATCTTTTATGGATACCGATGCTTTCCGTGAATTTAGCACTAAATATTGAATTGACTCTGAGATAGTAGCTTCTTTCTGTGAATCTTTTGCTACTCATGTTGATCTCCCCAAGGAGAAGTGGTTTAAATATAATCCTCCCATTGAAGTAAAAGTAGTTGCACCTATTAAAGTTGAAGAAAAGACTATCACTTACAATGATCCTATTGTTCCTACTGCTTATGTTGAGAAACCACCTTTCCCTGTTAGAATAAAGGATCATGCTAAAGCTTCAACTGTAGTCAACAAAAGTAATATTAGGACACATAAACCCCGTGAACAAGTTAAAGTTGAACCTAATATTGCAATGGTTAAAGATCTCTTGGCTAATAATATCGATGGGCATGTTATTTATTTCTGTGAGGAAACTGCTAGAATTGCTAAACCTGGTGCTAAAGATAAACATAGACCTGTTGTAGGCATGCCTGTTATTTCTGTTAAAATAGGAGATCATTGTTATCATGGCTTGTGTGATATGGGTGCTAGTGCTAGTGAAATACCTCATTCTTTATACGAAGAAATTATGCATGATATTGCACCTGCTGAGATAGAAGTCTAACGCCCACGATGCGGCTATATCTCCCACGTGTCGAGGCACGACTTAGAGGCATAACCGCATTGTGGTTTTGTCGCAAGAAGGGTCATCTTCACACAATCCCATGTAATGAACAAGAATGGGATAACGAGAGTTGGCTTACAATCGCCACTTCACACAATTCATAAATATAATTCATACATCATCCAAAATCCACACATAGACCGGCTACGGTCAAATCCAAATGAAAATAAGATAACCCCAAATGCTAGATCCCCGATCGTCCCAACTGGGCTCCACTACTGATCATCAGGAAAAGACACATAGTAACGACCACGTTCCTCGTCGAACTCCCACTTGAGGTCGATCCCATCATCCGCACTGGCATCGTCGGCACCTGCAACTGTTTTGGTAGAATCCTTGAGTCACAAGGACTCAGCAATCTCACACCCGCGAGATCAAGACTATTTAAGCTTATAGGAAAGGATGGTGAAATGAGGTGGAGCTGCAGCAGGCACTAAGCATATATGGTGGCTAACATACGCAAAAGAGAGCGAGAAGAGAAGCAACGGAACGGTCGTCATCTAGTAATGACCAAGAAGTGATCCTGAACTCCTACTTACGTTCATGCATAACTCAAACCGTGTTCACTTCCCGGACTCTGCCGAGAAGAGACCATCATGGCTACACACACGGTTGATGTATTTTAATTGGGTCAAGTGACAAGTTCTCTACAACCGGACATTAACAAATTCCCATCTGCCTCATAACCGCGGGCACGGCTTTCAAAAGATAATACCCTGCAGGGGTGTCCCAACTTAGCCCATTATAAGCTCTCACGGTCAACGAAGGATAAACATTCTCCCGGAAAGACCCAATCAGTCTCGGAATCCCGGTTTACAAGACATTTCGACAATGGTAAAACAAGACCAGCAAAGCCGCCCGATGTGCCGACAAATCCCGATAGGAGCCGCACATATCTCGTTCTCAGGGCACACCGGATGAGACATCCTACGAGTAAAACTAGACCTCGAGTTTCCACGAGGGGGCCCCGCAGTCTACTCAGTTCGGACCAACACTCGAAGGTGCACTGGCCCCGGGGGGGGGGGTTTAAAATAAGGATGACCCTCGGGCTCGCGAAAACCCGGGGGAAAAGGCTTAGGTGGCAAATGGTAAAACCAAAGTTGGGCCTTGCTGGAGGAGTTTTATTCAAGGCGAACTATCAAGGGGGTCCCATAAATCACCCAACCGCGTAAGGAACGCAAACTCAAGGAACATAATACCGGTATGACAGAAACTAGGGTGGCAAGAGTGGAACAAAACACCAGGCATAAGGCCGAGCCTTCCACCCTTTACCCAGTATATAGATGCATTAATTAAATACGAGATATTGTGATATCCCAACATATCCATGTTCCAACATGGAACAAACTTCAACTTCACCTGCAACTAGCAACGCTATAAGAAGGGCTGAGCAAAAGCGGTAACTTAGCGAAACAACGGTTTGCTAGGAAAGGATGGTTAGGGGCTGACATGGCAATATGGGAAATGGATGCACGGTTTGCAAATGGATGCACGGTCGAAATCGATATAAAGATCATCGGAAACGGATGCACGGTTTGCAAATGGCAAGCAAAACAAGAATGACACGAAACTGCGATTAACAGCATGATAGCACTTAGAATGCAACAAGTAACAATGCTACAGCACTCCAACATAGCAACAAATCATATGGCAGCAATCTACAGGAGATGCTTGACAAAAGATGAACACTGAGCTATGGCTAGATCACAACATAACAGGTTCAAACAAGCATGGCAAAAGTGCAAAAGGTAACAGGTTCACAGACTTGGTGAAATTACTGGACATAGCAGGAAACAGCATCAGGTAGCAATGTTCAGAACACGAAATCAACATGCTACGGGAACTTAACATAGCAAAAAATAGCATGGCAGTATTCTACTAAATGCATATGACAAAAGTCCCTTACTGACCATAAGCCAAAAAGGACCAGAAGATATGATGGCAAACATGTAAACATAGCAAGTTTCGTTATCAGGTTTCAGACTTGGCAGAAAATAGAGCATGGCAGAAACAATATTATGAAGGCATCTTTGTGAGCTCGATTCACTCAACACAAAGCAATGCATGACAAAACAAGTATACCTACAGCAAGATGGCATATTTATGAAGATATCCATGGCAATAGAAAATATATAACATGTATGAAACAACTTTGTGAGCTTGACGCACTCACCACAAAGCAATGCATGACAAAACAAGCATACCTACCGCAATATGGCATGTTTATGAAGCTATCCATGGCAAGAGAAAATACATAGCATGTACGGATCAACTACAATAAGCTTGGCAAAATAGCATATCATGTTAAGAATCTGCCAGAAATATTTTATAGCAAAAGTAGAGCAAGATTGAGTCATTCTATGGCACTCCATAATTGCAAAAAAGGGCAGGAATGGATCAACTACAACAATATCTACAAAACATCCTTACTGAACTTCTCCAAAATATGCATGGATCTCTCTGTAGCCACATGGATACATAGCAACAAAATAACATCAGTCACAGACTTGGAGAAATCACCAAGTCCGTGAAATCAGAAACATTACGGAGTCTAGTTTGCATGCTTGTGCTAGTCACAACAGAGATCACAAAAATACATGGCATACACCTTTGTAAAGATAGCATGGCATACAACAAAACACATGTAGAGCTCATGCCCATAAGATGCACAGATTAAATGCAACAAAAATAACAAATCCTCAAGTTCTGATAAGTAATAGCAGTTAACAGCAACTAGCACTCTTGCACCAGAGATTTGGGCATCAAGATGGACTCAAATGAACATGGCACAATGGAACAAAATGTAGAGCATCACGAGGCGAACATTTAGATATATTACACACACGAAACAGAGCTATATGCAGAGAGTTATGATGCGTCAAAGTATGCCACAGAATGTTAAAACACAAGACTTGGAGAAAATCGGGGGAGAGGAGAAGTCAACCTAGGGCGTTGACTGGATAGGGATCGGGAGCACTGGCTCACGCTCGCCGGGGCGGTTGCCGGAGACGGGAGAGGAGGCAGCCGGAGGAAGGAGAGGAGGCGGCGGAAGGCGCGGCGTCGGAGGGCGACGGAGGAGGAGGCGACGCCTCGGGCACCGAGGTCGCCGGAGCGGCGGCCGGCCGGC
>NC_057811.1:270795040-270817772 GCF_018294505.1 Triticum aestivum
CGCGGGCCGGGAGGGCCTGACGCGGGCTCTCCGGGCCGGCGGCGCGGGCGGCGGCGAATCCGGAGGCGACACGTGGCGGCGGCGGTTGGAGACAGACACGTCCGTCGGTGGGAGTTCTGTCCGGCGGCGCGGAGGGGACGAGGTTAGGGTTTGGACTGCGAATGTATTTCGGGAGGGATGCATATATATAGCTAGAGGGAGCTAGGAGAGTCCAAATGAGGTGCGGTTTTCGCCCACACGATCGTGATCGAACGACCTAGAGCATGGAGGTGAGTTAGAGGGGTTTTTGGGCTGTATAGAGAGGGGTTTTGCTGCAACACACAAACGGACTTTGCGGTTGCCCGGTTAACCGTTGGAGTACCAAACGACATCCAAATGGAACGAAACTTGACCGGTGGTCTCCCGGTGGTATACCAAGGCCACTTGACAAGCCTAGGTCCATTCCGAGGACGTTCAACACCCGCTCACGAAAAGAAACAAGAGGGGTGCGCCGGAGGAGATGGGAGTGCCGGATTGCAAAACGGACAACGGGGAAATGCTCGGATGCATGAGACGAACACGTATGCAAATGCAATGCACATGATGACATGATATGAGATGCATGACATGAACAAAATGCAAAACGAAAGACAAAACGCAACCACGAAGGGAATATCATAACACATAGCCAAAAATGGCAAGAGTCGGAGTTACAAATATGGAAAGTTACATCCGGGGTGTTACAACACTCCACCACTACGAGAGGATCTCGTCCCGAGATCTAGGACTGAAAGAACTCCGGATATCCGGAACGGAGATGGTCCTCGCGTTCCCAGGTGGCTTCTCGGTCGGAATGATGCGACCACTTCTGTTGAGGATGTAGACCTTAGAGTCACCCGCCAGGAGGGGCCGGGTTACTCATATGGTCATTACCAGAAGCCTGGCGCCAAGCTTGAAGACGGTGGGCCAAAGATGGGCTTAAGACCTGGATATGGCTTAAGGCCCGTAGTTACAATCATTATCATGGTAGAACTTGTTGTATAAGGCAAGAATAGTTGAGAGTCCGAGCCGGACACTCTTATGAGCCGGCCGGGACTCTGAGAGTTGCCGGGCGTCAGCCTCCCTATATAAAGGGACGACCCGGCAGCGGTTTAAGGACAAGAATGATCTCATCGAGAGCCAGGCATAGCAGTTAAGCTCCCTGGTCATCGAAACCCTAATCAATACCACCTCAACTGGACGTAGGCTTTTACCTTCACCGTAAGGGGCCGAACCAGTATAAACCCTCGTGTTCCTTGTCCCGTTAACCCCTTCATGCTTCCTAGCGGCGATGGCTCCACGACTAAGTCCTAGCTTGAGGACATCTGCCGTGACAATTCCACAACAGTTGACGCCCACCGTGGGGCCGGCGCACGGTGGATTTGAGTTCTTGAAGGGCGGCTTCGAAGGGCTCATGGGATACGCTGTGGGCCGGATGACCAAGAGTCGTCGCGGCAAGCTCTACATCGATGATGCAAACTGGGGCCCCGACGCCGGCTCAATTGAGTACGGGTACCGGGTCCCCTTCGGCGGAATTCATGTTTTCATTGGCAAGATTGGTGAGCCGGGCCCTGAGCCGGATCTCTGCGCCGATCTCCTCGAGACGGCTCAGCGTGCACGACCCGCCCGGGCCCGGCCTGCCTTAAGGCATACTTTTGTGGGATGTATCCATGGAGGGCCCTCTGATCGATCTGGATCTGGTGATGAGACGGCCGCCGGCTCTGACGGCGAGTCGTCCACCGATGAGTCAAATTCGTTGTATCAACTTCAAGATGGCAGGCTCATGGGTTGTTCCGATGGTGACAGTATTCCGGACCCGTTTGAGCCGCCAAGTCAGGTTGGAGTCTTTATGGCCGGTGCACAGCCTGTTCAGAACCCTGCTGCTGGAGCGGGAAACCCGGTGCCCTCGCCGGCTCAGGTGCTAATGGATCTCACGGACAAGATGACGGCCCTGTTAACCGCCACGGTTGACCCGGCGGATCAAGCTCAGCATGATGCGGAGGTGGCACAGTTAAAGTTGGATCTAGTGAAAGCTAAGGAGGATCTGGCAGCAGAAGGGATCAGGATGGCTGCGGAAAGGGCGGCTCTCAACGCCCAAACCCAGTTGATTCAAGCGCAGTCCTTCCGGCTCACGATGGATCAAAACGCGTCCAATGAGGTCCTGAGAAGGAGGCATCAAAAGGCCCAATCTCGACTCCCTCCGGTTTACGATCCACGAAACCTCTTCAACACGCCAGGTGCAGGGTCTAGTAACCCACCGGGGGTCATAGTGCCCGGGTCAGGGACCCCTATTCAGCCACAAGTGATGGGGCCTCCCCAGATGCCCCTGCCCCGCCTCAGTACGTGCCAATACCACCGGGTCATTATGCCAACCCGCTGGAGAACATGGTCGCCGCGGCAGCACGGCTGGCGGCTCTCCCAATTGACGGCGACTCTCCGACGGCTATTGAAACCCGCCGGGTCAGGGAACTCCTTCAGACGGCACTGGCGCAGCAAGAGGCGTACTCCTACAGCCGGGACAGGATCCACTCGACCCCTCGTCCAGGCCGGAGCCCGAGTTACAGCAAACATATGGTCTCAGCGACCGGCTCAAGTAACGTCCGACGCCATGACCCGCCCCCTGGCCATGGCCCGGCTTATAACGGAGCCTTTCACGCAGCAGGCCAAGACAGAGCGCGGCAAGAGGCAGAACAGGCGCCTCAGCTGACGGCTTACCAGACTCCCCCGGCTTATCCGACGACTTCCGTCGACGTGGGTATCCCTACCAGGACTGGGGGTGTCCCTTGTTTAGTGCCAGCTATCCGCAATGAACGTCTACCCAAGGACTTCAAAGGCCCTAGGAAGGTGCCTAATTACACGGCAGACTTACAACCCGCAGCCTGGATCGAGAGTTATGAGATGGCTATGGAACTACTGGAGGTCAGTGAAGCGGCCATGGCTAAGTACTTCACCATGATGTTAGATGGGACTGCCCGCACTTGGTTGAAAGGGCTACCACCGAATTCCATTGGGTCTTGGGCTGAGCTGAAGGCCCGGTTCATCCAAAACTTCAAGGATACCTGTAGGCAGTCTATGTCAATTGTGGATTTGACTAACTGCAAGCAGCAGGAGGGTGAGTCTACGACACATTGGGTTCGCCGGGTTAAGGAGATAATACATTCCTCGGATAAGATGGATGCCGGCTCTGCAGTCTTAATGTTGGAGCAGAATTGTCGTTTTGTGCCCCTGAAGATGAAACTCGGGCGGCTTAAGCGCGACTGCAATGATATGGGTACACTGATGGCGGCTCTTGTCAAGTACGCCGATTCTGATGGTACCAAGGACCCCGCTTCAGATGATGAAAGGACAGGGAAGGGAAAGAAGAACGGCAATGGCAAGGGTCCTCAGCATAACCCGGGAAACCAAGGAGGAGGCAAGCGCAAGGCCGATGGCAGCCTAGAGTTTGTAGCCAACGCCAGCTCACGAGGTAGTAACCAGTGACGCAAGGGGAGGCCCCCTCCCCGAGGCGGCGGGTCAGGCCCGACGCTGGAGCAACTGTTGAATGAGCCTTGTCCAAGGCATGGCTCTAGAGAGAAGCCAGCAACTCATCTATGGAAGGATTGTGCAATCATGAAGGCCTTTAAGAATTACAATGGCCCGGGCGGCGGCTCAGGCGTCGGCGGCTTTCACGGCTCGGGCGGCGGCTCAAATTCTAACCCTCAGAACGGTCAAGGGGGCTTTAATCAGCAGTCTGGCCAGGGTCATCAACAGCAGCAGGGAGGTTATCAGACCAATCCAAAGCAGCTTAGCGGTGGACAGTATCATGTGTTTACCACCAGTCTGTGTAAGCGAGATCAGAAGCTTCATAAGAGGGCTGTGAATGCTGTTGAGCCAGCGGTTCCACGCTACTTGCGGTGGTCTGAGCAGCCTATAGTGTGGAGTAGGGAGGATCACCCTCCCCGGGTGGAAAATCCGGGTCACTTGGCCCTGGTGGTGGCTCCTCAGGTGGGAGGATATAAGTTCACTAAGGTACTCATGGATGGAGGCAACAGCATCAACATCCTCTATTATGAGACGTTCCGTCGTATGGGGTTGATTGATAAGAACCTCAGCCAGTCAAACACTATTTTCCATGGTGTGGTACCTGGTAAGTCGGCTTATCCAGTCGGCAAGATCGAGTTGGAAGTGGCCTTTGGAGATGAGAAGAACTACAGGGTGGAAAAATTGACCTTTGAGGTGGTCAAGATAAGAAGTCAGTACCATGCCATATTCGGGCGGCCGGCTTACGCCAAGTTCATGGCACGGCCGTGTTATGTATATTTACAGCTCAAGATGCCGGGTCATAATGGGACCATTACGGTTCACGGCAGCCGGAAGGTGGCCTTGGAATGTGAGGAAGGCGATGCAGCTTATGCAGAATCTGTTTGTGCAACAGAGGAGTTGAAGTTTTACAAAGACAACGTTGACCCAACAGATATGACCTCTCTGAAAAAGCCGACTACGGAGCATGAGCCGGCAATGAAATTTAAGTCAGCTAATGAGACTAAACTTGTTGATTTCGTTCCAGGAGATTCATATCAGCAGTTTAGCATCAGTGCCAATCTGGATCCAAAATAGGAAAGCGCGCTCATCGAGTTCATCCGTGAGAATAGGGACATCTTCGCATGGAAACCTTCTGACATACCAGGTGTACCTAGAGAACTCGCTGAGCACACTCTCAATGTTGATCCGAAATTTCAGCCGGTCAGGCAGTTCCTTCGGCGGTTCAATGAGGAGAGGCGGAAAGCTATTGGTGAAGAGGTGGCCCGGCTCTTGGCGGCCGGGTTTATTGTTGAAGTCTTTCACCCAGAGTGGTTAGCTAACCCGGTGCTCGTGCTCAAGAAGAACGGCACTTGGCGGATGTGTGTGGACTACACGGACTTAAACAAGGCGTGTCCGGCTGATCCTTTTGCCCTTCCCCGTATTGATCAAATTATTGATGCTACGGCGGGTTGTGCGCGCTTAAGTTTCTTGGATGCTTATTCCGGATATCATCAGATTAAAATGGCAGTTAAGGACCAGGAGAAGACGGCGTTCATCACTCCCTTTGGAGCCTTCTGCTATGTATCTATGCCCTTTGGACTCAAGTGTGCACAGGCGACTTATCAGCGTTGCGTGCAGAACTGTCTTCATAACCAGATTGGGCGCAATGTTCATGCTTATGTGGACGATATTGTGGTTAAATCTATAAAGGAGGAAACCCTGATAGATGATTTGAGGGAAACCTTCGATAATCTCCGGGTTTACAAGATGATGCTTAACCCGGCCAAGTGCGTTTTTGGTGTTCCTGCAGGCAAACTCTTGGGCTTCTTGGTTTCTGACAGAGGCATTGAAGCTAACCCGGAGAAGATCAAGGCCATCACCTCCCTGGCTAAGCCGGCGTGTATAAATGATGTTCAGCGCTTGGCGGGTCGCATCGCTGCGTTAAGCCGGTTTATAAGCCGTTTGGGTGAGAAGGCCATGCCATTATATCAGTTAATGAAGAATACTGATAACTTTGTCTGGAATGATGCAGCTAATACTGCCTTTGAGGATTTGAAGAAGCAGCTGGCAGAGCCCCCAGTCCTTGCTGCTCCGGTTGATAAAGAGCCCTTATTACTATATGTGGCGGCGAACACACGAGCTTTCAGTGTGGCTGTGGTGGTGGAGCGCAAGGAAGAGGGTAAGGAGCATCCGGTTCAGCGGCCGGTTTATTATGTCAGCGAAGTGCTCATTGAGTCCAAGCAGCGGTATCCGCATTGGCAGAAGCTTGTTTATGGTGTGTTCATGGCGAGCCGGAAGCTTAAGCATTATTTCCAGGGTCATCCCATCACTGTGGTTAGTTCTGCCCCTCTTGGTGATATCATTCAAAACAGAGAAGCCACAGGGAGGGTGGCTAAGTGGGCTATAGAGCTCGGACCCCATGGTCTGAAATATGTGCCACGCACTGCTGTTAAATCTCAGGCCTTGGTGGATTTCATCAATGATTGGACAGAGTCACAAGTGCCCGAGCAAAAGCCGGATAACACATACTGGACTATTCACTTTGATGGGTCCAGGCAGTTGGAGGGCTCGGGGGCTGGAGTCGTGTTGGCTTCCCCTAAAGGTGACAAGTTCCATTATGTGCTACAGTTGATGTTTCCTTGCACTAACAACGCGGCTGAGTACGAGGCCTTGCTCCATGGTCTTCGGATGGCTAAAGAGATGAGCTTGAGCCGGGTAAGGTGCTTCGGCGACTCAGACTTGGTGGCTCAACAAGTATCAGGAAAGTGGGATTCCAAGGACCCTCTCATGGCGGCTTATCGCCGCGAAGTTGATGCCATTGCTGGGCACTTTCAGGGTTACCAAGTGGAACACATCGATCGCAGAAAGAACGAGGCGGCTGATGCTTTAAGCCGGCTGGGCTCTCAGCGAAAACCGGTGCCGCCTAATACTTTCCTGGATGTCCTGTATAACCCTTCTGTTAAGTTGCCTACAGAGGAAGACTTGGCTGTCCCTGACCCGGAGGCACGACTAGTGGCGGCTCTCCACATCATACCGGACTGGAGAATGCCCTATCTGGCTTACATGACCCGGGGAGAGTTGCCTGAGGATGAAAATTTGGCCAGACAAATAACCCGGCGGGCTAAGTCAATGATTGTTATCGATGGCGAGTTGCATCACCGCAGTGTTACGGGCGCATTCCAGCGTTGTGTCTCCCCTGAGGAAGGTCAGGAGATCTTGCGTGAGATTCATGAAGGGGATTGTGGCCATCACGCCGGCTCAAAGTCTCTTGTGGCCAAGGCTTTTCGCCATGGTTTTTATTGGCTGACGGCTCATGCTGATGCGGAGGACTTGGTCAGTAAATGTGATGGTTGCCAAAGGTTCTCGCGACGGGCTCATGTGCCGACTCAGGAGCTGAGGATGATCCCAATTACTTGGCCCTTTGCGGTCTGGGGGCTTGATATGGTTGGGCCTTTTAAAAGGTCCAAAGATAAGAAGACCCACCTCTTGGTGGCAGTTGACAAATTTACCAAGTGGGTAGAAGCAGAGCCAGTTAGCAAGTGTGATGCAGCCACGGCAGTTCAGTTTATGAAAAAGGTGATCTTTTGCTTTGGCTGTCCGCACAACATTATAACTGATAATGGCACCAATCTATCCAAAGGCGCTATGGAAGAGTTTTGTCAATGAGAGCATATCCGACTTGATGTTTCCTCAGTGGCTCATCCTCAATCCAATGGTCAAGCTGAGAGAGCTAATCAGGAGATTCTGAAGGGCATCAAGCCTCGGCTTTTGGTCCCTTTGCAACGGACGTCGGGTTGTTGGGTGGAGGAGTTGCCCTCCGTGTTATGGAGCATCAACACTACTCCTAACAGGTCTACATGTTTCACGCCTTTTTTCATGGTTTATGGGGCAGAGGCAGTCCTCCCCAGTGACATCCGTCATGACTCACCTCAAGTGGCGGCTTACGTTGAGGCGGATAATGAACAAGCGCGCCAAGATGCTCTTGACTTGTTGGACGAACAGCGTGATGTGGCAGCAGCTCGCTCAGCGATTTGCCAACAAGACCTGCGCCGTTATCATAGTCGCCGGGTTAAATCCCGGGTCTTCCAGGAAGGCGATCTGGTGCTTCGGCTCATCCAAGATCAAACAGACGCACACAAGTTATCCCCGCCTTGGGAAGGGCCCTTTGTGGTCAGCAAGAATTTGCACAACGGGTCATATTACCTCATTGACATTTGGGAGCACAAAGATTCACGTAAGTCGGAGGAAGAGACCCGTCGGCCGTGGAACATAGCCCAGCTTCGGCCTTACTACACTTGAGCCACCGGCTCTCCTAATGTACATATTTCTCTAAGCCATATACATATTATGATAAGCAATAAAGCAGGACTTCTGTCCTTTTTTCTCCTCCACATGTGCAAGTGTTGTTTTCATTGCAAGATTACATGATAACTTGAAGGAGGATCCGGCTTATGATCGTATTCGAATCTAGCCATAAGCAATAAGGTCACTTGGGGGCTTCCTGTTCAAACATAGGTCGTATTCGAACCAAAGAGAACATAGCTGTCGATACCCATTTGATTGGCAAAGTGCCGAGCTCATTGGGGAATTTTCTTTGATCATATTTGAATCTTGGTTTAACCCCTTTGAGAACCGACGTGGATCGTATTCGAATCAGCGTCGTTAAATAATTCTTAAAGTCATTTGGGGGCTTCCTGTTCAAACATGGGTCGTATTCGAACCAAAGAGAACATAGCTGTCGGTACCCTCTTGATTGGCATCGCCACACCCACTGGGGGCTATATGATCGTATTCGAATCCTAGCATAACCCCTTTGGGCCGGGTCTCTGGTCGTATTCGAACTGGAAGCCCCTAAGTTTTTCTGCTTTATAGCAAGTGTCTTCTGAATATTTCAAAGTGTGTACGGCCGGGTCTCACCTTGCCGGCTTAACCTTGATGGACAGTGTTAGTTGAACGCAATGGGTGTTATTCGGACAGGTAAACCAGCATTGAGGTATCAATCTTATTACCCGGGTTATTTAAACCGGAAGTATGCTTGCAGGCCGCTAAGTGTGTTATTACGGCATGGCTGTATTAAGGACATACTTGAGGACCAGTCTTTTTTGATTCATATCCGGGTTATATCTCTGAAACCTATGATTCTCAGTGCGGCAAGCCGCCTAGAGACTTGTGATTTGTCCTATGCAGGATAGTCGAAGGCAACTATTTTGAGCTTAAGGAAAATAAATGATTGATTATGACCCGGAGGAATATAAGGAAGTCAACTTCAATAGACTTCAGCATTCAATGCGTGCACGATGGCACGGCACAGTTAAAGTGTTGACCCTATTCTATTACAAGACTCATTGAGTCCAAAAGGGTGAGGCATTGTTTGATAAGCCGCTAGCAGAGTTACGACGCTTGCTGGGTTGAAGTCTCCGGCTCGTCTCTCTCTTCTCCTCCGGCTGTTCCCAAGGTCTGGAAAGTCGACGACTTCCAGTCGATGCCGCTCAGAGCTTCGAATTGAGCTTCCTCGTCAATTAACCCGGCCGGGTCAATCTCTGGGGCAAAGGTGTGCTGACGAGCCGTCGGGATTAAGCTGAGGGCTTCATAGCGCGGGGTCGGGATCCTCTGATTTTCCGCATTGTAACCCGGCTGGTACTTGGTCAGATCTGTGTCGTTTCCAATAAGGGTGGCCACCGGGCGCACGACTTTCACGCAGGAGGCAAAGTCCCTTTGGTCGAAGGCTGTGCCGTCTTCCTTTAAGCTTGGATAGCCGAGGGCGATGTCTGCCGGGTCTAACTCTGGAAGGAACGCCTTGGCCCGGCTCAGCGCGGCGATAGCTCCGGCTCTTGCAGAGGCCCGTCGCAGCTCTTGAATACGTTGAGGCAGAACGGCGAGCCGGCGAAGAACTTTCGCCAGGTGAGTCGGCACCTCGTTGGATAGGGCCACCACAGCCAAGGCACGCTGTGACCCAGTGTAGAGTTGTTCCACCAGGGTGTACACGGCCTTCAGCTTGGTTACCACACTCTGGTTGAGGCTGGCGCTTCTGGGACCTGTTTAACAGAATAAGATAAGCCCCCGACAAGGATGAGTTATGAGATGTACAGATTCTAAACTTGATGAAAGCCGGTGAGATGACTTACCGAAGACTGCGGCAACCATCTGGTACACTTGGCGCTTTAAGCCGGAGAGTTCGGCGGTCTTCTCGGAGAGAGCCTTCTCCGCTTGTTCAGCCCGGTTCACCAGCGCGGCCTTTTCTTCGGCCCAAGCCTTCCGTTCAGAGTCAAACTCCGTCTTCAGATTTTCCTGCGCAGCAATGCTGGACACAAATTTGGCGTTTGCTTTCCGGGTCTCCATCTCTTGCGTCTTCAGACGGGTCTTGAGGTCAGCGATGTCCGCCTCAAACTTCTTGCCAGCAGCCTGCATAATCTCCGGGTTATAGCATGAACAGTTATTATGCAAATTTAAAAGGCCCAAGCGTTTTCCAAGCAAAGACACTTGGCACTTGGGGGCTAATGCATATTGAACGTTTTATCTACAAATTGCCAGTTCAATTGGATAAGCCGGAACTTAAGTCTACAACATATTTAATCATAAGTCGTCGACTTGGGGGCTAGCATGGTAAAGGTAACTAGGCAGTAAGTAAGAAGACGGAAGAATCATACCTCAGACTTCTGCTGAATCTGGTTCACCATGGCGATCTCCGTATCCCGGCTCTTGTGCACTTGGCTGATGTAGCCGGAGATGAGCTCTCCGAGGCTCAGGTTGGCGTAGTTGGTGAGGTCCAGATTAACCCGGCGGGGCTGTAGCAGCTCTCCCTTGGCAGAACACTTGGCCAACGCAGTAGGTCTCCCCGGCTCAACAAATTCCGTTTGGGTGATTACCACGTCCGGGTCATCTGCTGGTTGAGCCGAGCTGGAGGCCTCTGGGATAACAGAAGCTTCTGCTATGGGCTTGTTGGTTGGAGCAGCGGCCTCAGGAGCAGAGGCAGCTGGCGGTTCTTGAGCGGCTACCTCCGGCTCAGGCAAGTCCGGCTCATCGACCGGCTTGTTCTTCTTCGCCCTTTTGCTGAGTTTTGCTTGGGCGCTGAAAAGACAGAAAGGTTAAGCACAAGAATGTAAGTAAAGACAAAGTACACCATAAGATGATCATTATTACCCGGGCACAGTCTTGAAAGCCGGCAGGTTCGACTGCATAGAGTCGCCCGAAGAGGGGGAAGTCTCCTGATAATTTGAGTCAGAAGAATTGAGTGGCTGACGTATAACACCCGCCAAAGGATGAAAAGGGTACAAGTTGGAGATAACCTCAGTTCAGCGCTTCCTCGATGCGTCAGGTAACCCGGAGGAGAGGTCGGCGTCCTTGTTGGTCCGGGTGTGACGCCGGCTCTCATGAACCTGTCGCTTCAAAATAAATTGAGGATCTTGATAAGCTAAAGGATGTGAAAAGCTTACTTTCCGGGTTACCCTTCGGACTTTCAGCCTTGGCAAGGGCTCCGAGTCGGAGGAAAGTGACATTACCTCTTCAACCACCGGGTTACTGGCTCCGGTGTCATCCTGTTGATGAACAAGTGTTGGTAAGGCGGACAGAAATAAACAATAAACATAACAAAGAGCTTACAGGTTCAGGGGTTACCTCTGACTCGGAGCTGTCGCTTAGTTGCATCAGCTCCGAAGCAGTTGGCCTACTTCCCTTCTTGCGGGGAGCGGCTTTCTTCGCCTTTCTGGCCTTCTTGGCTGCTTCATGGTCATATTTGACCTTCCAAAATTTGTCATCAGCCTGAAAAATACAATGATGATTTCTTAAAGGTTTCAGATGAAAGTTATATACAGAAGAAGATAAGATGTTTAGATTAGCGGCTTACCGCTGGGGCTGGGTTGGTCTTGCAGAAGGGGGCTAACCCGGTCCTCCCGCAGTCTGGGCTCTCGTTCAAGAGAGCCTTGGTCATATCCTCTGCAACATCTTCAGGAAGATCGTTGCGACTGTGTCTCTGGGGGTCATCCTTTCGGCCCGTGTACTCACACATTAAGCCGGGGCGGCAGCTCAATGGGATCACCCGCCAGGAGATCCAGACCCAGACCATATCGATTCCGTTGAGACCATTGCCCAGGAGAGCCTTGATCTTGTTGATGGTGGGGAGCAGAGGTTGGCGTTCCGCCTGAGTTAACTTGTCAGATAGTGGGTGTGTTGGCTCCAGACGCGAGGGGCGAAAGCCGGGCAATGGACTCTCATCAGCCGGCGACGTGTCTTGGCAGTAGAACCACGTCAGATTCCAGTCTTTGGGGTGGCTTGGCGCCTCTGCATAAGGGAAAAGGCAGTCCCTCCGCCGCTGAATGGAGATGCCACCAAGCTCCAGACTTGGCCCGTTGGCGCACTCGTTCTGGCGGTTCAAGTAGAAGAGCTCTCTGAAGAGCAGCAGGCTGGGCTCCTCTCCAAGGTAGACCTCGCAGAACACTTGGAAGTTGTAGATGTTGGACACCAAGTTGGGTCCTATATCTTGTGGCCGCAGGTCAAAGAAGTTCAGCACGTCTCTAAAAAACTTTGAGCCGGGCGGTGCGAAGCCCCGGCTCATGTGATCCGCAAAAATGACCACCTCCCCGTCCCTTGGATGTGGTCTCTCCTCTGATGGGTCGGGGGCACGGTAGGACATGACGTCCTTCTTGGGCAGACAGCCTGACTTGACAAAATCTGCTAAGGTCTCGTTGGTGACATTGGACCTCATCCAATTGCAAGTGATGGAGGCTTTAGGAGCTTTGGGAGGCATGATGAAAGTCGGCAGCCTATGATAAAAGGAAACGTCCGGTTTAATTATAAGCCGGAGGAAATTTACAGGTCAATGTTAAAGTGGCGGCTTATGGAGGGGACTAATGACATATATCTAGGTGCAGCGGGTTATTTAAGCCGCCCTAGGTATTGAGAGTAATTCGATTGTCTACGGCCTTATCACAGATGAGCCGGAAAATTCTATGGCGCATGGTCTCCTTTGAGTCGGAAGATTCTACGGCGCGTGGTTTCTTTAAGCCGGAAATGTAAACCGCCATGACTCAATGAGTGCAGTTTTTTTTAAGTGTGGTGAAAACAGGTTTCACACATTGCGGTAAATATTTTGGATCAAAATGGTCGGGCAAAAGGAAAATTTCTAGACCTAAAAAAACAGGCGCAGGGGAGTTCTTGAGATCAAACGAGGCCTTTATGCAGTAAAAAAGGTCTACTCGCGTGTGAAATGGGTGCTAAAACATCTACCACAGTGGTTCTATACAGAGCTAAGATCAAAAAAGGGCAGTAAAAATGAAAACTACCGGAGCTCGTGGGCGACAGCGAAGAACACGAAGAACACGGACGAACCCTACGGCAGATCTGTTCTATAGGGTAAGCAGGACTTACAGGGGCTGGAGAGTCGTGGAGGTCGTCGTGTGTCTCTGGTCAAATCAGGGTGATGCAGCGGCCTGAGTTGGTGACGGCGAGAAGACCTGCGGCGGCGGCAGCAGCAGAGCTCGAGCAGGGGAGCAGTGGCGCGAGGCAGAAGACGAAGAAGAGAGGAGTGGCTGAAGGCCCGTCGGGCCGGCCTATTTATAAGGGCGAGCTCATAAGTGGGCGCGAGAAACGAGGAGACCACGGCGTGGTTATCTCCCCATGAAACGCCTCGATTTTCGGGATGGCAGTAAAGATAAGATCCGTTGCGGATCTGGTGGAGTAAAAAACGGGCTTAATGGAAGATGACGTCACGGCGGATTACCTGGAGTCCAGAGAATGACGTCACGCCGGGTTATGGCCTTCACACAAATGGTAAGCCGGAGATTTTTTCTGTCGAAAGAATTGAAGATTGACATGAGCCGGCTCAAATCAATCTGGGGCCTAATGTTGAGGATGTAGACCTTAGAGTCACCCGCCAGGAGGGGCCGGGTTACTCATATGGTCATTACCAGAAGCCTGGCGCCAAGCTTGAAGACGGTGGGCCAAAGATGGGCTTAAGACCCGGATATGGCTTAAGGCCCGTAGTTACAATCATTATCATGGTAGAACTTGTAGTATAAGGCAAGAATAGTTGAGAGTCCGAGCCGGACACTCTTATGAGCCGGCCGAGACTCTGAGAGTTGCTGGGCGTCAGCCTCCCTATATAAAGGGACGACCCGACAGCGGTTTAAGGACAAGAAAGATCTCATCGAGAGCCAGGCATAGCAGTTAAGCTCCCTGGTCATCGAAACCCTAATCAATACCACCTCAACTGGACGTAGGCTTTTACCTTCACCGTAAGGGGCCGAACCAGTATAAACCCTTGTGTTCCTTGTCCCGTTAACCCCTTCAAGCTTCCTAGCGGCGATGGCTCCACGACTAAGTCCTAGCTTGAGGACATCTGCCGTGACAATTCCACGCCAACTTCACTTTCAGGAATTTGATTAACTTGTTGCGAGTCTTGCGCTCAGTTTCTTCAAGAATAGCAACGAGGTGCTCATGGTAGGACAGATCTTCTTGGAGGTCAATCTCTTCGAAGTTGATTGTGCGCTCAGGCGTCTTGAAGCACTTGCGGAGCTGTGACACGTGGAACACATCGTGCACGTTTGCGAAGTTGGAGGGAAGCTCAAGTTGATAGGCGAGGTCGCCTCTTTTGCCAATGATCTTGAAAGGACCCACGTATCTAGGGGCAAGCTTCCCTTTGATACCGAAGCGACGAGTGCCTTTTATTGAAGCGACGCGGAGGTGGACATGGTCTCCGATCTCGAAAGCCACATCACGGTGCTTGCTATCATAGTAACTCTTCTGTCGCGATTGCGCGGCTTTGAGATTTTCACGGATGACTTTACACATTTCTTCAGCCTCTGTGATTAAGTCATTGCCAAGAAGTTGGCGTTCACCAGTCTTTGACCAATTGAGAGGAGTACGGCACTTTCTGCCATAGAGAATCACGAATGGGGCCTTGCCCGAACTCGCTTGGAAGCTGTTGTTGTAGGAGAATTCGGCATATGGAAGACAATCTTCCCATTTCATGCCAAAGGAAATGACACAAGCCCTGAGCATATCTTCGAGAATTTGATTGACTCGCTCGACTTGGCCACTAGTTTGAGGATGGAAAGCTGTGCTGAAGCGAAAATTGGTGCCCATGGCCTTCTGAAAGGAGTCCCAGAACTTAGAGGTGAAGATGCTTCCACGATCTGAAGAAATCAATTGTGGAATGCCGTGCAAGGAGACAATCCTGGAGGTGTATAGCTCTGCCACTGAGCTGCTGTGATAGATTCTTTGATTGGAAGAAAATGAGCCACTTTAGAAAGCTTGTCGATGACAACGAAGATAGCATCATTTCCGCGCTTGGACTTTGGAAAACCAGTCATGAAGTCCATTTCGATATGATCAAACTTCCACTCTGGGATAGCAAGAGGTTGGAGGAGACCAGCTGGTCGCTGGTGTTCTGCTTTCACCCTTCGACAGAAATCACATTCATTCATGAATTGAGCGATTTCTCGCTTCATTCGAGTCCACCAATACGACTGCTTGAGGTCATGGTACATCTTCGTACTTCCAGGATGAATGGAAAGAAGAGAATTGTGCGCTTCGTTCATTATGACCTTCCTTAGATCACCTTTAGGAACCACAATCCGGTCCTCGAAGAATAAAGTGTCTCTGTCATCAATGCGATAGCACTTGTATTTGGAAAGACCCTTGTCAATACCACGTTTCACCTTCTTCACCATGGCATCAAGAAGTTGTGCCTCACGAATTTGCTCTTCCAAAGTAGGAGAGACTATGAGGTTGGCAAGAAAGCCTTGAGGAACAACTTGGAGATTCAGCTTGCGGAAAGCTTCACAAAGATCCGGTTGGAATGGCTTGAGGATTAAGCTGTTGCAATAAGCCTTCCTGCTCAAAGCATCTGCAATGACATTGGCCTTGCCTGGAGTATATTCAATACTTGGATTGTACTCTTGAATCATTTCGACCCATCGAGTCTGTCTGAGGTTGAGGTTGGGCTGAGTGAAGATGTACTTGAGACTCTTGTGATCGGTGAATATGTCCACTTTTCTTCCCAACAAGAGATGTCTCCACGTTATTAATGCATGGACAACTGCCGCCAACTCAAGATCGTGAGTGGGGTAGTTCTTTTTGTTGGGCTTCAACTGACGAGAGGTATAGGCCACAACTTTCTTCTCTTGCATTAACACAACACCGAGACCTTGGAGAGAAGCATCACAGAAAACTTCGAATGACTTGGATTCATCAGGAGGAGTTAAGACAGGAGCTGTGACGAGTTTCTCTTTGAGAGTGTTGAAAGCAACATCACACTCAGGAGACCAGACATACTTCACATGCTTCTGGAGGAGGTTGGAAAGAGGCTTTGCAATCTTAGAGAAATTCTCAACGAATCTTCGGCAATAGCTTGCAAGACCAAGAAAACTGCGAAGCTGCTTGACATTCTGAGGAGGTTCCCACTTCACAATTGCGGACACCTTCTCGGGATTAACAGCGATGCCCTTGGCAGAGATGATGTGACCAAGGTAAAGAACTTCATCAAGCCAAAAATCACATTTTGAAACTTCGCATAGAATTTATACTCTCTGAGCTTGTCGAGCACCAATCGCAAATGTTTGGCATGATCCTTCTTATTCTTGGAGAAGACCAAGATATCATTGAGATACACCAGGACGAATTCATTGGTATAGGGGTTGAAGATGAAATTCATCATCCGAGAGAATGTTGGAGGAGCATTGACAAGGCCGAAAGACATGACAGTATATTCATAAGAACCAAAACTTGTTCTGAATGCTGTCTTGGGAATATCTTCTTCACGAATGCGAATCTGATGATAACCCATACGAAGGTCAAGCTTGGAGAATACTTTGGCACCTTTGAGTTGCTCGAATAGCTCATTGATGTTGGGAAGTGGAAACTTGTTCTTGATTGTCTTCTTGTTCAATGGACGGTAGTCGACACAAAGTCGTTCCGTGCCATCCTTCTTCTGGACAAAAAGAACACCACAACCCCATGGAGATGAACTCGTCTGATCAAACCCAGACGCTCTTGTTCATCGAGCTGTTTCTTCAATTCCTTCAGCTCCTTGGGTCCAAGATTGTATGGACGCTTGCAAACGGGTTCAGTGCCAGGCTCAAGATCGATAACGAACTCAACTGGCCGGTGAGGAGGCATACCCGGAAGCTCTTCTAGAAAGACATCTTGATACTCACAAACGACTGGAATTTGAGAGATGGCATTCAATTCGCCCTTCTCATTGAGAGAAAACAACCGAATGGTTTCATCACGAGCGGCATAAATAATAACATCCTCAGAAGAGTGTGTCAATTGAATTTCCCTGGCAGCACAATCAAGTTGAGCCTTGTGCTTAGAAAGCCAGTCCATCCCGAGAATAAGATCAATATCCGAGTCACCAAGAACAATTGGAGAAGACAGAAATTTATAGTTTCCCATCTTGATGGAAACATGGGGAGCAACCAAACTAGAAGTCAAAAGCTTTCCCGGAGAAACAACTTGCATAACTTTGGATAAAATCTCTGTGTCAACATTGTGCTTCGATGCAAATGGGTATGACATGAAAGAATGCGATGCACCAGTATCAAATAAAACTTTTGCAGGATTATCATTAACTGAGAGATTACCCATTATCACATCAGTAGATTCCTCTGCTTGAGCTGCATTCATCATGTTCACCTTAGCAGACTTTGGATTATGCTTGACCACTGCATTGCTGGAAGATCTGACAGGAGGAGGAGGCGGAAGACACCTTTGGTTGAAGCACTTGTTAGCATAGTGACCTTTCTGCTGACACTTGTTGCAAGTCACCTCTGAGAGTGGACGATGATAAGGAGCATTCAACTTTGGAGCTTGATTTCGAGACTTGTTCTGATAGCCAGGGTTGGAAGAGTGGGAAGATCCATGGCCACCTTTGTTCTTCTGCTGGTAAGGCTGACGAAACGGAGGAGGAGGAGGCAACCAGAACTTCTGTTGCTTAGCTGCCACAAGTGAGGAAGAAGAAGACTGAACTGCGTCCTTGACTCTCTTCTTAGAAGTCTCACACTTGAGCTAAGCAGCCTCTTGCTTCAGTGCCATGTTATAGAATTGATCAAACTGACTAGGCTCAACAAGAATGAGAGCTAACTGCTGATCCTCTCTAAGGCCACCTCTGAAGTAATAGATCATGCTCTTTTCATCAGGAACGTCTTGTTTAGCGAAGTGATCAAGTTTCTGAAACTGGATGTTGAATTGATACACAGACATGTTGCCTTGCTTGAGATTGCGGAACTCCTCACGCTTGCTCTCAACAACACTTTGTGGAATGTGGCGCGCTTTGAAGTCCCGTCAGAAGTCAGTCCAAGTGATCACACGACCTCCTCTGGAATCTTTGTATTGTTGATACCAATCAGCAGCTTGATCCTTGTGCTGAAAAGAAGCGAACTTGACATAGTCCTCAGGCCTGACATTGCTACATTCAAAATGCTTGTTGATGTCCACGAGCCAATCATCGGCATCTGTGGCCTCGTCACAGTAGCTGAAAGACTTGGGGCTGATTTGCGAGAAACTGGTTGAGAGTAGCAAAGTGAGGCTGATTGTTGCCTTGACCTTGATTTCCTCGATTGCCTTGCCCTTGGGTGCGTTCTTGCAAGAGTTGCAGAATCATCTGAGCATTGGCGTTGGTGGTTGCCATGATAGCTTGCCATGCCTCCGGAGGCGGAGGTGGGGCGGAGGGTTCGCCTGACTCCCTTCATTACGTTCCGGATTCTGACGCGTTGGCGGAGCCATCCTGAAGAGGGTGACATCCGTTAGCATCTTGATAGACAAATAGACAAGTAGAATCAACGGATAGAAATTGCAACATATAGTCTTCACAAAAAACATTCGAACGAAGATGAACGAATGAATTCCATAGTAAATCATCACACTTCCATAAATTGACAAGCCACTTGAAAAAGATATGGCATCAACATCTAACTTCGAAGCAACTCGAATACCACAATTCAAAACAAAACAAAGTATTGGCTTGCAGAATAAGCCGGAACAAACATATGATAGAGATTTCGTCCGAAGTTTTTGTGGTGGGGCCCACACGGGCTCGATCGTACAGCACCATCATGTACAAGGCAGTGCACATGACATACGAAGCGTCCCCGAGTTGGCATAGCCAAGGACTCTTTAAGACACTACGAGACCACTGTAAAACCAACCGTGTACAGGCGGACCACTAGACGTCGAACCCCAATCTCATATCATGCGTCTGTCGGAAAGATATCCTAGGAGCTACTTGAATTCCCACTTATAAACTCCCGAAACTTTCTGGTTATGCAATCTGGTGTTGGGGATACAGGGGACACAAAATATATCACCCAAACTAGCAATCCCTAGATCCAGCTGTATCCATCCGTCAACACATAACCAAGAAACCTTCGGAAATCGTGTACCTCAACCTTCGAAAAGCATCCGTTATACGAGTTATGGCAATACTCCCGAACTCCCGCCCCAGTACTGGGTGGCGTCGAGGTGATCTCACCAACATCTGCATAAAAGAGATTTCGATGTCGGCGAAACTCAGGTATTCCAGAACTACAACGATAAAATTGTGACGACAACACCTCGGAGCTCAACTCCCCGGGACACTGCCACAACCCCTAAATGTCAGGAGGCACCAAGAACAATGTTCTCGTCACAAAACCATCGGAACGATTCTAAGATACCCGCGTGATCCTCAATTTTTTTTGTGAAACTTGAGGAGAGAAGAGTCAAAACTTCTACGTTAGGAGGCCTCACCAGAGCAACGAAGGGACTGAGGAGTAAAAAGAATCCTACTCTCCGATATATATAATCCTAAGACTCAAAACATTTTGTTCTAGACTCAACAACGCCAGCGATTCGATCAAGCAGGGGCTCCTAAGTCGGGGATGGCTCTGATTACCAACTTGTAACGCCCACGATGCGGCTATATCTCCCACGTGTCGAGGCACAACTTAGAGGCATAACCGCATTGTGGTTTTGTCGCAAGAAGGGTCATCTTCACACAATCCCATGTAATGAACAAGAATGGGATAACGAGAGTTGGCTTACAATCGCCACTTCACACAATTCATAAATATAATTCATACATCATCCAAAATCCACACATAGACCGACTACGGTCAAATCCAAATGAAAATAACATAACCCCAAATGCTAGATCCCCGATCGTCCCAACTGGGCTCCACTACTGATCATCAGGAAAAGACACATAGTAACGACCACGTTCCTCGTCGAACTCCCACTTGAGGTCGATCCCATCATCTGCACTGGCATCGTCGGCACCTGCAACTGTTTTGGTAGAATCCGTGAGTCACGAGGACTCAGCAATCTCACATCCGCGAGATCAAGACTATTTAAGCTTATAGGAAAGGATGGTGAAATGAGGAGGAGCTGCAGCAGGCACTAAGCATATATGGTGGCTAACATACGCAAAAGAGAGCGAGAAGAGAAGCAACGGAACGGCCGTCATCTAGTAATGACCAAGAAGTGATCCTGAACTCCTACTTACGTTCATGCATAACTCAAACCGTGTTCACTTCCCAGAATCCGCCGAGAAGAGACCATCACGGCTACACACACAGTTGATGTATTTTAATTGGGTCAAGTGACAAGTTCTCTACAACCAGACATTGACAAATTCCCATCTGCCTCATAACCGCGGGCACGGCTTTCGAAAGATAATACCCTGTAGGGGTGTCCCAACTTAGCCCATTATAAGCTCTCATGGTCAACAAAGGATAAACCTTCTCCCGGAAAGACCCGATCAGTCTCGGAATCCTGGTTTACAAGACATTTCGACAATGGTAAAACAAGACCAGCAAAGCCGCCCGATGTGCCGACAAATCCCGATAGGAGCTGCACATATCTCGTTCTCAGGGCACACCGGATGAGACATCCTACGAGTAAAACCAGACCTCGAGTTTCCACGAGGGGGCCCCGCAGTCTACTCAGTTCGGACCAACACTCGAAGGAGCACTGGCCCGGGGGGGTTTAAAATAAGGATGACCCTCGGGCTCACGAAAACCCAGGGGAAAGGCTTTGGTGGCAAATGGTAAAACCAAAGTTGGGCCTTGCTGGAGGAGTTTTATTCAAGGCGAACTGTCAAGGGGGGTCCCATAAATCACCCAACCGCGTAAGGAACGCAAACTCAAGGAACATAATACCGGTATGACAGAAACTAGGGCGGCAAGAGTGGAACAAAACACCAGGCATAAGGCCGAGCCTTCCACCCTTTACCCAGTATATAGATGCATTAATTAAATATGAGATATTGTGATATCCCAACATATCCATGTTCCAACATGGAACAAAGTACAACTTCAACTGCAACTAGCAATGCTATAAGAAGGGCTGAGCAAAAGCGGTAACTTAGCCAAACAACGGTTTGCTAGGAAAGGATGGTTAGGGGCTGACATGGCAATATGGGAGGCATGATATAGCAAGTGATAGGTAGCGCAGCATGGCAATAGAACGAACAACTAGCAAAGCAAAGATAGAAGTGATTTCGAGGGTATGGTCATCTTGCCTGCAAGGTTCTTAGAGTTGTCGAAAGCTTGATCCTCGTAAGCGTACTCAACAGGTTCCTCGCTCACGAACTCGTCCCCCGGCTCTACCCAAAACAAGAACACAAGCAACGGAACCACAATCAATCACGGGAAATGCACAAGCAACATGATGCAAAACATGAATGATATGCGAGATGGGATATGCGATGCATATGCGTGCTCCGGAAGGAAAATGATGAACAAGGCAGTAACTTGGCAAACCAAGCATGCCACTGGAAAGATGAGATGATTTCGGTCGAAATCGATATAAAGATCATCGGAAACGGATGCACGATTTGCAAATGGCAAGCAAAACAAGAATGACACGAAACTGCGATTAACAGCATGATAGCACTTAGAATGCAACAAGTAACAATGCTACAGCACTCCAACATAGCAACAAAGCATATGGAAGCAATCTACAGGAGATGCTTGACGAAAGATGAACACTGACCTACGGCTAGATCACAACATAACAGGTTCAAACAAGCATGGCAAATGTTCAAAAGATAACAGGTTCACAGACTTGGTGAAATTACTGGACATGCCTGAAACAGCATCAGGTAGCAATGTTCAGAGCACGAAATCAACATGCTACAGGAACTTAAAATATAAAACCAAGCCATGGCAGTATTCTACTAAATGCATATGACAAAAGTCCTATACTGACCATAAGCCAAAAAGGACCAGAAGATATGATGGCAACCATGTAAACATAGCAAGTTGCGTTAACAGGTTTCAGACTTAGCAGAAAACAGGGCATGGCAGAAACGATAATACGAAGGCATCTTTGTGAGCTTGATGCACTCACCACAAAGCAATTCATGACAAAACAAGCATATCTACAGCAAGATGGCATGTTTATAAAGCTATCTATGGCAAGAGCAATTACATAGCATGTATGAAACCACGACAACACCCTTGGCAAAATTGAATAACACGTAAACAATCTGCTAGAAATATTTTATAGCAAAAGTAGAGCAAGATTGAGTCATGCTATGGCACTCCATAATTTCAAACAAGGGCCGCAATGGATCAATTACAACAATATCTACAAAACATCCTTATTGAACATCTCCAAAATAAGCATGGATCTCTCTGTAGCCACATGAATACATAGCAACAAAATAACAGCAGTCACAGACTTGGAGAAATCACCAAGTCCCTGAAATCAGAAACATTACGGAGTCTAGTTTGCATGCTTGTGCTAGTCACCACAGAGATCACAAAAATACATGGCATACACCTCTGTAAAGATAGCATGGCATACAACAAAACACATGTAGAGCTCATGCCCATAAGATGCACAGATTAAATGCAACAAAAATAACAAATCCTCAAGTTCTGATTAACATCAGTTAACAGCAACTAGCACTCTTGCACCAAGATTTGGGCATCAAGATGGACTCAAATGAACATGGTGCAATGGAACAAAATGTAGAGCATCATGAGACGAACATTTAGATATATTACACAGACGAAACGGAGCTATATGCAGAGAGTTATGATGCGTCAAAGTATGCCACAGAATGTTAAAACACAAGACTTAGAGAAAATCGGGGGAGAGGAGAAGTCAACCTAGGGCGTTGACTGGATCGGGATCGGGAGCACTGGCTCACGCTCGCCGGGGCGGTTGCCGGAGACGGGAGAGGAGGCGGCCGGAGGAAGGAGAGGAGGCGGCGGAAGGCGCGGGGCACCGA
>NC_057811.1:270818301-270843726 GCF_018294505.1 Triticum aestivum
ATGTTGGAAATATGCCCTAGAGGCAATAATAAAATGGTTATTATTATATTTCCTTGTTCATGATAATTGTCTATTGTTCATGCTATAATTTTGTTATCCGGAAATCGTAATACATGTGTGAATACATAGACCACAACATGTCCCTAGTGAGCCTCTAGTTGACTAGCTCGTTGATCAACAGATAGTCATGGTTTCCTGACTATGGACATTGGATGTCATTGATAACGGGATCACATCATTAGGAGAATGATGTGATGGACAGACCCAATCCTAAGCATAGCACAAGATCGTGTAGTTCGTTTGCTAGAGCTTTTCCAAATGTCAAGTATCATTTCCTTAGACCATGAGATTGTGCAACTCCCGGATACCATAGGAGTGCTTTGGGTGTGCCAAACGTCACAACGTAACTGGGTGGCTATAAAGGTGCACTACGGGTATCTCCAAAAGTGTCTGTTGGGTTGGCACGAATCGAGACTGGGATTTGTCACTCCGTATGACGGAGAGGTATCTTTGGGCCCACGCGGTAATGCATCATCATAATGAGCTCAATGTGACCAAGTGTTTGGTCACGGGATCATGCATTACAGTACGAGTAAAGTGACTTGCCGGTAACGAGATTGAACAAGGTATTGGGATACCGACGATCGAATCTCGGGCAAGTAACATACCGATTGACAAAGGGAATTGTATACGGGATTGATTGAATCCTCGACATCGTGGTTCATCCGATGAGATCATCGTGGAACATGTGGGAGCCAACATGGGAATCCAGATCCCGCTGTTCGTTATTGACCGGAGAGTCGTCTCGGTCATGTCTGCATGTCTCCCGAACCCGTAGGGTCTACATACTTAAGGTTCGGTGACGCTAGAGTTGTAGAGATATTAGTATGCGGTTAACCGGAAGTTGTTCGGAGTCCCGGATGAGATCCCGGACGTCACGAGGAGTTCCGGAATGGTCCGGAGGTAAAGATTTATATATGGGAAGTCCTATTTTGGCCACCGGAAAATGTTCGGGATTTTTCGGTATTGTACCGGGAAGGTTCTATAAGGTTCGGAAGTGGCCCCACCTGCATGGGGGGACCCACATGAACGTGGGTAGTGGGGGCAAGGCCCCACACCCCTGGTCAAGGCGCACCAAGATCCCACCTTAGAAGGAATAAGATCATATCCCGAAGGGATAAGATCAAGATCCCTAAAAAAGGGGGATAACAATCGGTGGGGAAGGGAAATGATGGGATTTCTTTCCCCCACCTTTGCGAACGCCCCAATGGACTTGGAAGGAAAGAAACCAGCCCCCTCCACCCCTATATATAGTGGGGAGGTGCATGGGAGCAGCACCCCAAGCCCCTGGCGTCTCCCTCTCCCTCCCGTGACACCTCTCCCTCTTGCTGAGCTTGGCGAAGCCCTGCCGAGATCCCCGCTGCTTCCACCACCACGCCGTCGTATTGCTGGATCTCCATCAACCTCTCCCTCCCCTTGCTGGATCAAGAAGGAGGAGAGGTCTTCCCCAACCGTACGTGTGTTGAACGCGGAGGTGCCGTCCGTTCGGCGCTCGGTCATCGGTGATTTGGATCACGACGAGTACGACTCCATCAACCCCGTTCACTTGAACGCTTCCGCTCGCGATCTACAAGGGTATGTAGATGCACTCTTTTCCCTCTCGTTGCTAGAAGACTCCATAGATTGTTCTTGGTGATGCGTAGAATTTTTTTTAATTTCTGCAACGATCTCCAACAATGGCATCATGAGCTATGTCTATGCGTAGTTTCTATGCACGAGTAGAACACAAACTTGTTGTTTGCGTAGATGTTATCAATTTTCTTGCCACTACTAGTCTTATCTTGTTTCGGCGGCATCGTGGGATGAAGCGGCCCGGACCAACCTTACACGTACGCTTACGTGAGACAGGTTCCACCGACTGACAAGCACTAGTTGCATAAGGTGGCTAGCGGGTGTCTGTATCTCCCACTTTAGTCGAATCAGATTCGATGAAAAGGGTCCTTATGAAGGGTAAATAGAAGTTGGCATATCACGTTGTGGTTTTACGTAGGTAAGAAACGTTCTTGCTAGAAACCTATAGAAGCCACGTAAAAACATGCAACAACAATTAGAGGACGTCTAACTTGTTTTTGCAGCATATGCCTTCTGATGTGATATGGCCAAAAGGATGTGATGAATGAAATATATGTGATGTATGAGATTGATCATGTTCTTGTAATAGGAATCACGACTTGCATGTCGATGAGTATGACAACCGGCAGGAGCCATAGGAGTTGTCTTTATTTTTTGTATGACCTGCGTGTCATTGAATAACGCCATGTAAATTACTTTACTTTATTGCTAAACACGTTAGCCATAGAAGTAGAAGTAATCATTGGCGTGACAACTTCATGAAGACACGATGATGGAGATCATGGTGTCATGCCGGTGACGAAGATGATCATGGCGCCCCGAAGATGGAGATCAAAGGAGCAATATGATACTGGCCATATCATGTCACTATTTGATTGCATGTGATGTTTATCATGTTTTACATCTTATTTGCTTAGAACGACGGTAGCTTAAATAAGATGATCCCTCGCAATAATTTCAAGAAAGTGTTCCCCCTAACTGTGCACCGTTGCGAAGGTTCGTTGTTTCGAAGCACCACATGATGATCGGGTGTGATAGATTCTAACGTTCGAATACAACGGGTGTAAGCCAGATTTACACACGCAATACACTTAGGTTGACTTGACGAGCCTAGCATGTACAGACATGGCCTCGGAACACAGAAGACCAAAAGGTCGAGCATGAGTCGTATAGAAGATACGATCGACATGAAGATGTTCACCGATGTTGACTAGTCCGTCTCACGTGATGATCGGACACGGCCTAGTTGACTCGGATCATGTTTCACTTAGATGACTAGAGGGATGTCTATCTGAGTGGGAGTTCATTGAATAATTTGATTAGATGAACTTAATTATCATGAACTTAGTCTAAAATATTTACAATATGTCTTGTAGATCAAATGGCCCACGCTAATGTTGCCCTCAACTTCAACGCGTTCCTAGAGAAAACCAAACTGAAAGATGATGGCAGCAACTATACGGACTGGGTCCGGAACCTGAGGATCATCCTCATTGCTGCCAAGAAAGATTATGTCCTAGAAGCACTGCTAGGTGACGCACCCATCCCAGAGAACCAAGACGTTATGAACGCTTGGTAGTAGCGTGCTGATGATTACTCCCTCATTCAGTGCGGCATGCTTTACAGCTTAGAACCAGGGCTCCAAAAGCGTTTTGAGCAACACGGAGCATATGAGATGTTCGAAGAGCTGACAATGGTTTTCTAAGCTCATGCCCGGGTCGAGAGATATGAAGTCTCCGACAAGTTCTTCAGTTGTAAGATGGAGGAAAATAGTTCTGTCAGTGAGCACATACTCAAAATGTCTGGGTTACACAACCGCTTGACTCAGCTGGGAGTTAATATCCCGGATGACGCGGTCATTGACAGAATCCTTCAGTTGCTTCCACCGAGCTACAAGAGCTTTGTGATGAACTTCAATATGCAGGGGATGGAAAAGACCATTCCTGAGGTATATTCAATGCTGAAATCAGCGGAGGTGGAGATCAAAAAGGAACATCAAGTGTTGATGGTGAATAAAACCACTAAGTTCAAGAAAGGCAAGGGTAAGAAGAACTTCAAGAAGGATGGCAAGGGAGTTGCCGCGCCCGGTAAGCCAGTTGCCGGGAAGAAGCCAAAGAATGGACCCAAGCCTGAGACTGAGTGCTTTTATTGCAAGGGAAGTGGTCACTGGAAGCGGAACTGCCCCAAGTACTTAGCGGACAAGAAGGCCGGCAACACCAAAGGTATATGTGATATACATGTTATTGATGTGTACCTTACCGACACTCGTAGTAGCTCCTGGGTATTTGATACCGGTGCGGTTGCTCATATTTGTAACTCAAAGCAGGAGCTGCGGAATAAACGGAGACTGGCAAAGGACGAGGTGACGATGCGCGTCGGGAATGGTTCCAAGGTCGATGTGATCGCCGTCGGCATGCTACCTCTACATTTACCTACGGGATTAGTTTTAAACCTCAATAATTGTTCTTTAGTGCCAGCTTTGAGCATGAACATTGTATCAGGATCTCGTTTAATGCGAGATGGCTACTCATTTAAATCCGAGAATAATGGTTGTTCTATTTATATGAGAGATATGTTTTATGGTCATGCCCCGCTGGTTAATGGTTTATTCTTAATGAATCTCGAACATAGTGTTACACATATTCATAGTGTGAATACCAAAAGATGTAAGGTTGATAATGATAGTCCCACATACTTGTGGCACTGCCGTCTTGGTCACATTGGTGTCAAACGCATGAAGAAGCTCCATGCAGATGGACTTTTGGAGTCTCTTGATTACGAATCATTTGACACGTGTGAACCATGCCTCATGGGTAAGATGACCAAGACTCCGTTCTCCGGAACAATGGAGCGAGCAACCAACTTATTGGAAATCATACATACTGATGTGTGCGGTCCAATGAGTGTTGAGGCTCGCGGTGGCTATCGTTATGTTCTCACTCTCACTGATGACTTGAGTAGATATGGGTATGTCTACCTAATGAACACAAGTCTGAGACCTTTGAAAAGTTCAAGGAATTTCAGAGTGAGGTTGAGAATCAACGTGACAAGAAAATAAAGTTCTTACGATCAGATCGTGGAGGGGAATATTTGAGTCACTGATTTGGCACACACTTAAGGAAATGTGGAATAGTTTCACAACTCACGCCGCCTGGAACACCTCAGCGAAATGGTGTGTCCGAACGTCGTAATCGCACTCTATTGGATATGGTGCGATCTATGATGTCTCTTACCGATCTACCGCTCTCATTTTGGGGCTATGCTTTAGAGACTGCCGCATTCACTTTAAATAGGGCTCCGTCGAAATCCGTTGAAACGACACTGTATGAATTATGGTTTGGGAAGAAACCTAAGCTGTCGTTTCTAAAAGTTTGGGGATGCGATGCTTATGTCAAGAAACTTCAACCTGAAAAGCTCGAACCCAAGTCGGAAAAATGCGTCTTCATAGGATACCCTAAGGAAACCATTGGGTATACCTTCTACCTCAGATCCGAAGGCAAGATCTTTGTTGCCAAGAACGGGTCCTTTCTGGAGAAAGAGTTTCTCTCAAAAGAAGTAAGTGGGAGGAAAGTGGAACTTGATGAAGTACTGCCTCTTGAACCGAAAAGTAGCGCAGCTCAGGAAGATGTTCCTGTGGTGCCTGCACTGACTAGAGAGGAAGCTAATGATGATGATCAAGGTACTTCGGATCAAGTTACTACTGAACTTCGTAGGTCCACGAGGACACGTTCCACACCAGAGTGGTATGGCAACCCCGTCCTGGAAATCATGTTGTTAGACAACGGTGAACCTTCGAACTATGAAGAAGCAATGGCAGGCCCAGATTCCAACAAATGGCTTGAAGCCATGCAATCCGAGATAGGAACCATGTATGAAAACAAAGTGTGGACTTTGACAGACTTGCCCGATGATCGGCGAGCGATAGAAAACAAATGGATCTTTAAGAAGAAGACGGACGCGGATGGTAATGTTACCATCTATAAAGCTCGACTTGTCGCTAAGGGTTACCGACAAGTTCAAGGGGTTGACTACGATGAGACTTTCTCACCCGTAGCGAAGCTGAAGTCCGTCCGAATCATGTTAGCAATTGCCGCATACTATGTTTATGAGATATGGCAAATGGACGTCAAAACGGCATTCCTTAACGGCTTTCTTAAGGAAGAATTGTATATGATGCAGCCGGAAGGTTTTGTCGATCCTAAGAATGCTAACAAGGTATGCAAGCTCCAGCGCTCCATCTATGGGCTGGTGCAAGCATCTCGGAGTTGGAACATTTGATTTGATGAGATGATCAAAGCGTTTGGGTTTACACAGACTTATGGGGAAGCCTGTGTTTACAAGAAAGTGAGTGGGAGCTCTGTAGCATTTCTCATATTATATGTGGATGACATACTATTGATGGGAAATGATATAGAATTCTTGGGAAGCATAAAGGCCTACTTGAACAAGTGTTTTTAATGAAGGACCTTGGAGAAGCTGCTTATATATTAGGCATCAAGATCTATAGAGATAGATCAAGACGCCTCATTGGTCTTTCACAAAGTACGTACCTTGACAAGATATTGAAGAAGTTCAATATAGATCAGTCCAAGAAGGGGTTCTTGCCTGTATTGCAAGGTGTGCAATTGAGCACGGCTCAATGCCCGACCACGGCAGAAGATAGAGAAAAGATGAGTGTCGTCCCCTATGCCTCGGCCATAGGGTCTATTATGTATGCCATGCTGTGTACCAGACCTGATGTAAACCTTACAGTAAGTTTGGTAGGAAGGTACCAAAGTAATCCCGGCATGGAAAACTGGACATCGGACAAGAATATCCTGAAGTACCTGAAGAGGACTAAGGATATGTTTATCGTTTATGGAGGTGACGAAGAGCTCGTCGTAAAGGGTTACGTCGATGCTAGTTTCGACACAGATCTAGATGACTTTAAGTCACAAACCGGATACATGTATATTTTGAATGGTGGGGCAGTAAGCTGGTGCAGTTGCAAGCAAAGCGTTGTGGCGGGATCTACATGTGAAGCTGAATACATGGCGGCCTCAGAGGCAGCACAAGAAGCAATCTGGGTGAAGGAGTTCATTACCGACCTAGGAGTTATTCCCAATGCGTCGGGCCCGATGACTCTCTTCTGTGACAACACTGGAGCTATTGCCCTTGCCAAGGAGCCCAGGTTTCACAGGAAGACCAGGCATATCAAGCGTCGCTTCAACTCCATTCGTGAAAATGTTCAAAATGGAGACATAGATATTTGTAAAGTACAGACAGACCTGAATGTAGCAGATCCGTTGACTAAACCTCTCCCTAGAGCAAAACATGATCAACACCAGAACTCTATGGGTGTTCGATTCATCACAATGTAACTGGATTATTGACTCTAGTGAAAGTGGGAGACTGTTGGAAATATGCCCTAGAGGCAATAATAAAATGGTTATCATTATATTTCCTTGTTCATGATAATTGTCTATTGTTCATGCCATAATTGTGTTATCCGGAAATCGTAATACATGTGTGAATACATAGACCACAACATGTCCCTAGTGAGCCTCTAGTTGACTAGCTCGTTGATCAACAGATAGTCATGGTTTCCTGACTATGGACATTGGATGTCATTGATAACGGGATCACATCATTAGGAGAATGATGTGATGGACAAGACCCAATCCTAAGCATAGCACAAGATCGTGTAGTTCGTTTGCTAGAGCTTTTCCAAATGTCAAGTATCATTTCCTTATACCATGAGATTGTGCAACTCCCGGATACCATAGGAGTGCTTTGGGTGTGCCAAACGTCACAACGTAACTGGGTGGCTATAAAGGTGCACTACGGGTATCTCCGAAAGTGTCTGTTGGGTTGGCACGAATTGAGACTGGGATTTGTCACTCCGTATGACGGAGAGGTATCTCTGGGCCCACTCTGTAATGCATCATCATAATGAGCTCAATGTGACCAAGTGTTTGATCACGGGATCATGCATTACGGTACGAGTAAAGTGACTTGCTGGTAACGAGATTGAACAAGGTATTGGGATACCGACGATCGAATCTCGGGCAAGTAACGTACCGATTGACAAAGGGAATTCTATACGGGATTGATTGAATCCTCAACATCGTGGTTCATCCGATGAGATCATCGTGGAACATGTGGGAGCCAACATGGGTATCCAGATCCCGCTGTTGGTTATTGACCGGAGAGTCGTCTCGGTCATGTCTGCATGTCTCCCGAACCCGTAGGGTCTACACACTTAAGGTTCGGTGACGCTAGAGTTGTAGAGATATTAGTATGCGGTTAACCGAAAGTTGTTCGGCGTCCCGGATGAGATCCAGGACGTCACGAGGAGATCCGGAATGGTCCGGAGGTAAAGATTTATATATGGGAAGTCCTAATTTGGCCACCGGAAAATGTTCGGGATTTTTCGGTATTGTACCGGGAAGGTTCTATAAGGTTCGGAAGTGGCGCCCACCTGCATGGGGGGACCCACATGAACGTGGGTAGTGGGGGAAAGGCCCCACACCCCTGGTCAAGGCGCACCAAGATCCCACCTTAGAAGGAATAAGATCATATCCCGAAGGGATAAGATCAAGATCCCTAAAAAAGGGGGATAACAATCGGTGGGGAAGGGAAATGATGGGATTTCTTTCCCCCACATTTGCGAATGCCCCAATGGACTTGGAGGGCAAGAAACCAGCCACCTCCACCCCTATATATAGTAGGGAGACGCATGGGAGCAGCACCCCAAGCCCCTGGCGCCTCCCTCTCCCTCCCGTGACACCTCTCCCTCTCGCTGAGCTTGGCGAAGCCCTGCCGAGATCCTCGCTGCTTCCACCACCACGCCGTCGTGCTGCTGGATCTCCATCAACCTCTCCCTCCCCTTGCTGGATCAAGAAGGAGGAGACGTCTTCCCCAACCGTACGTGTGTTGAACGCGGAGGTGCCGTCCGTTCGGCGCTCGGTCATCGGTGATTTGGATCACGACGAGTACGACTCCATCAACCCCGTTCACTTGAACGCTTCCGCTCGCGATCTACAAGGGTATGTAGATGCACTCTTTTCCCTCTCGTTGCTAGAAGACTCCATAGATTGTTCTTGGTGATGCGTAGAATTTTTTTTAATTTCTGCAACGATCTCCAACAGCGAAGTGGGCGCGGGCGGCGGCGAATCCGGAGGCGACACGTGGCAGCGGTGGTTGGAGACGGACACGTCTGTCGGTGGGAGTTCTGTCCGACGGCGCGGAGGGGACGAGGTTAGGGTTTGGACTGCGAATGTATTTCGGGAGGGATGCATATATATAGCTAGATGGAGCTAGGAGAGTCCAAATGAGGTGCGGTTTTCGCCCACACGATCGTGATCGAACGACCTAGAGCATGGATGTGAGTTAGAGGGGTTTTTGGGCTGTATAGAGAGGGGTTTTTCTGCAACACACAAACGGACTTTGCGGATGCCCCGTTAACCGTTGGAGTACCAAACGACCTCCAAATGGAACGAAACTTGACCGGTGGTGTCCCGGTGGTATACCAAGGCCACTTGACAAGCCTCGGTCCATTCCGAGAATGTTCAACACCCGCTCACGAAAAGAAACAAGAGGGGTGCGCCGGAGGAGATGGGAGTGCCGGATTGCACAACGGACAACGGGGAAAATGCTCGGATGCATGAGACAAACACGTATGCAAATGCAATGCACATGATGACATGATATGAGATGCATGACATGAACAAAATGCAAAACGAAAGACTAAACCCGACCATGAAGGGAATATCATAACACATAGCCGAAAATGGCAAGAGTCGGAGTTACAAATATGGAAAGTTACATCCGGGGTGTTACAAGAAGATATCGATGTTACCATTAAGCTTGCCAATAGAGATACTATTTCACCGATTGGGATTGTTAGAGATGTTGAAGTCTTATGTGGGAAGGTTAAATATCCTGCTGATTTTCTTGTTCTTGGTTCCCCACTGTCGGGGGAAAACGACACCTATGAGATCACAAGAATCCCTACTACGGTTGCCGGGGCGCAGGGTTGCAAGAAAAGCAGGATCAGTAGCCAGCACAAGGAGCGTTTACCCAGGTTTGGGCCGCGAGGATGCGTAAAACCCTAGTCTTGCTTTGGTGGGTGTATTTCAGAGAGTTCTTCAGCTCTCGAACTAGCTGTGGTGAGTGCGTGGTTTGAAAGAGCCGAATCCTTCTCCAGTATGCCATGGGCCTCCTTTTATAGTCGAAAGGGGCTACCACAGTGGCATAAAGGAGGTGGAAAGGCGCACAGTGTCCTGAGCTTATCGCTCGTATTACAGGATAAGATGCACTTAATGCGTAGCTTAGGTGTCCCCCTGCTTTATCGGGGACGGGGGCGAGGCCCGTCCCGTCCGTCCCCGCTCCTCCTCGCTTCGACACACGCCTTGGCCAGCGATGCATGCGGCGCCATGTAGGTAGGCAGGCAACTGAGGTGGCGCGGTGGTGGAGCCTTCACGAAGATCTGCATGCCGCCACGCAGGCGCTCGATGAGTTGGCCTGGGAGCTGCATGTTGCCACGCAGGTGCCCGCCCAGCTGATTGGGCTGGCAGCTGCATGTGAACGGCGGTTGAAGCTTGGTTGGCGTGGGCCTAGCGGTGGCCCTGCTGGCGTCCTTGTTGAGTGCCTTGTCGGGTAGCCCGGCAAGGGTCTTGCCGTGTGGCCCGTTAAGGGTCTTGCCGTGGCGCGCTGTTGTCCCCGGCAAGGGCCTTGCCGGGGGTCTGGTGGCCTTCCTCGGCAAGGATCTTGCCGAGGATCGTCGTCTTCTAATCCTCATCTGATCTTGAATATGTCTTCACAAAGATCTACATGCCACCACAGAGGTGCCTTCCCGAGCCCTGGCCCCACGTGGATGATAGCGTTGGGTACCGTGGGCTCAAGGGTGGCTCGCTCTGTTGGTGTGGGGCGAGTTGCCCCGGCAAGGGTCTTGTCGGGGCTGCTGAGGCTGCCCCGGCAAGGGTCTTGCCGGGGGAGCCTGCTTCGTCCCTCTGCTCCTTGTGGTCTTGGCCTTGGCGTTGCTCTGATTATCTTGGGCTTCGGTCTTACCTTGGCTCACCTCCCCTGTTCTGGTTGGTGTGACCTTGGGTGTGGCTCCGACTGCCCGTGCACAGGTAAAGGGGTACAAAGGCGTGCCCCTCTTTGTGAACAACGACAGGAGGCCCCGGGCCCGGGCCACACATAAGCGCGACACGTTGTTGGGCCATGCCCAAAACGGTGCGCGGGCAGGCGGGGCGGGTTTTGCCGCGGTAAGACTTTTCGCGCGCTGCGCTTCCCACGACCCGCGCGTGCGGCGCAGCGTAGAGGGGTGTGTGTGACGTGGGCGGCATGCGTGGGGCGGTTTCCACACGCATGCGTCATATCGCAGTAAAGAGGCGGCTTGCGCCTTCCCCGTAAAAAGAGGGAGGCGTGGAGGCCCGGCTCATTTACTGAACGGGGCCGGGTCGCGGTCTTCAAGGCGTCCACTCCCCACGATCACAGGGTGGGGAGAGGTTGCTTCACCCTTCCCCTCAGTTCTGCACGTCCGCCACGCGTCCTTCATGCGCCTGGGGTGGCAAGCGGTGGAGGCGGGAAACCGGGCCATCGCTGGTTGGGGCAGCGGGTCGGTCCTGATTCCTTGCGCCTCCGGTGACTGGATTGGCCGAGCGGGGCGGCCGAGCCCCGACCCCGCCCCTTTATAAAGAGGGGGAGGGGGGAATGCCGTCCCGCACTCTTCTGTCATCTATCTCCTCTTGCTTCTGCTTCTTCCTTTCACTCGCCAAGGAGAAAGGGAATCCGGGTCCCTCGACGGTGGCAGCGAGGGTCGGCGCCCGACCGCGTCCCTCCTCCTCCTGAGCCCGCGGTGGTGGAACCGGCTGCGAGGGGAAGGGGGAGGGGGCGAGGCCGGGGCAGAGGTCGTAGTGCTCGGGGAAGAGGAGGACGGGGCGGTGCGCCGGCATCGCCCCCGCCAATGGTTCCTTTCCCGATGGAAGGCCATGTTGGAGACCAGCCCCGCGAGTTCTTCATTAGGCTGCGCCGGCCTCCGCGTCGCCGTCTCCGTCTTCCCGCCCCGTTCGCTCGGGAGGTGGAGCGTGACCGGCCCCAATCCCTCAGATTGCACATGAGGGGTTGTGGGAATGGGGGCACGCGGGTCGACGTCGACTTCCCGGCTCCTCGGGTCATGTACCTCCGTTGTGGGTGGAAGATGTTCGCTCGCATCCACAGCCTGACGGCGGGGCTTGTCCTCTACCTCAAATTGATGGAGGACGGCCTGCTCTCCATCAAGGTCTTCGGAGACTTCAGGACTCGCCTGAAGTGCTGCGTGGAGAGCTCCTCCGATGGAAGCTCTTCCTCGAGCGAAAGTGATGAGGAGGACAGTGGGGTAGATGACGGGGATGAGTCCGACTAGGCGTCGGACGCCCCGCGCCTGAGCGGGTGCGGCAGCAGCAACATCTGCACCAGGCCGCTCCTCCGACAGGGTTTTGCCGGGGGTGGGGCCAGCTCCTTGAACTTCTCGGGGCCGTCTCCTTGGGCGGCTGGCGTCGGGAGGCTGCGGAAGAGGAAGAGGGCGGGCGGCAAGGCCGCCAACTTGGAGTACGCGGGCACCGACGCCTTCGTCGCGTACTGCCGGTCCTGCCGCCTCGTCTTCCAGCTCCTTTCCCGGCACCGTCATCACCGGCCTACCCGTGGGCGGCCACCGAGGTGTTCTCTTGGTGCTTTCTGCTGCTCGTAGCTTTCCTAGGCGCCCCTTTTGTCCTTTTGCCTCCTTGACCTGCCTCCTGAGGAGAGGGACAAGAAAGGGATCACGGGCACCTTATCTCTTTTTTAATCTATAAGCCTTCGGGCCTTGTTAAATTTAAAGCTTGTAATC
The DNA here is from genome assembly GCF_018294505.1 of Triticum aestivum. NCBI lineage: Eukaryota > Viridiplantae > Streptophyta > Magnoliopsida > Poales > Poaceae > Triticum > Triticum aestivum. The sequence continues at coordinate 270,830,786 of NC_057811.1, forward strand.
CCCTTTGTTCATGTTTTTCATTCCGTACGGACTGTACCTGTGTGGGATGCTTTTAATGAAAAAGGGATGTTTGCCGGGTTTTTCGTTCGTGGGCAGACCCCGCGACAAGGAACGAATCCTTGTTATAATTTAAGATAAACGTTTTCACCCAGCAACAGGCCTTGCCGTCCCCTACTTCGCTCGACCATTCTCGCGCCCTTGGCAGAGGCAGGGATGAAGCGGGCTTAGGGTCCTTGTTCCACTTCCTTGCCACCGCGGCTACAACCAAATCCGGGCCTAGGAGATAATTCTTGGGTATAGAAAAGGGGAGCACGGTGGCCTAGAAATAAAACGAGGTTTCACATATCCCAGTCCCGTTCCGAAATGCATGATAGAGGATGAAAGACTTATCTGGATCTGCAGCCCCCGGCAACCTTGTCTTGCCGCGGTTGGATCCCTATGCTTGCAGCCCCCGGCAACTCTGGTTTGCCGGGGTCGGGATGCCGGTCCGTTTCCCTTCTTCCAAGTAGCTCAGCAGAAGTGCTCATGTGCCCTGCGAACCAAAGGATGACAGAAAATAAACAGATAGACGCGCACTCGACCTCTAGGCTAGGGGTTAGTCGCCGCTAAGCACTATCAACCCTAACCAAGGAAGAGACTCGACCTAGCATGCATGCTATAACTTAGGGCGCCAGCGCTTCATTTATTTATGCTCAGGGTCTGCGCCTGGCTTTGTACAAAGGGTTACATGCCTTGTCGGCAAAGCTTGTACAAAAGGTGGCTTGCCGGGAGGCCCGGCAAGCCGCGCCTTACGGGTAAAACTTGCGAAGATGCTCGATGTTCCAGGAGTTGCTCACTGGGACAACATCTTCGGTCTCCAGGCGGGCTGCGCCGGGCCTGGTGACTCGTATTACCCGATAAGGGCCTTCCTACTTTGGCGTCAACTTGTTGGAATTCTTAGCCGACTGAATGCGCCGAAGAACAAGGTCGCCTTCCTCAAAGCTTCGGGCATGAACCTTGCGGCTATGATAGCGGCGCAAGGCTTGCTGGTAGCGCACTACTCTCACAGCCGCCCGAAGACGATCTTCCTCAAGGAGCATTGCGTCATCTTGGCGCAACTGCTCTTGCTCAAGCTCATCATAAGCGAGCACTCGAGGTGACCCGTATATGAGTTCCGTGGGGAGAACTGCTTCTGCCCCGTATACCAGGGCAAAAGGTGTCTGGCTGGTGGCTCGATTTGGCGTTGTCCTGATCGACCAAAGAACTGCCGGCAATTCATCAATCCTGCGCCTTCCGCTCTTGCGTAGCTTGTCAAAAGTCTTTGTCCTTAGGCCTCACAACACTTCAGCATTTGCCCTCTCCGCTTGGCCGTTGCTTCGTGGGTGTGCCACGGAAGCAAAACAGACCTTGCTGCCGAGGTCTTGAATGTATGGCATGAAGGTGTGGCTTGTGAACTGCGTGCCGTTGTCGGTGATGACTCTGTTTGGCACACCAAAACGGCAGACCAGTCCCTTGAAAAACTTGACAGCTGATTGAGCAGTCACCTTTCTCACTGCTTCCACCTCCGGCCACTTTGTGAACTTCTCGATCGCAACATACAAGTACTCAAAGCCCTCGACAGCGCGGGGGAAAGGGCCCAATATATCGAGCCCCCAGACCGAGAATGGCCAGGAGAGAGGGATTGTTTGAAGGGCTTGAGCTAGTTGATGAAGCCTCTTTGAATGGAACTGACACGCTTCACACTTGGTTACTAGTGCTGTCGCATCCTGGAGGGCGGTGGGCCAGAAGAAACCTTGCCGGAACGCCTTCCCGGCAAGGGCCTCGACCCTAGTGGGAGCGAGCCACATATGCCTCCATGTATCTCCGCCAACAGCTCCAGTCCTTCCTCCCGGGGGATGCACTTCAATTTCACACCGTTTGGTCTTCTCTTGTACAAGACGTCATCGACGAACTGGTACAGGGCGGACCGACAGGCTACTTTTTCCGCTTCTTCCTGCTCCTCAGGAAGCTCCCCTGTTTGGAGGAATTGGACGGTATGCTGCGCCCATGCCGAAGCCTGGGGCTCGACGGCAAGGACCAAAGGCATTTCTTCCGCCATGGGAGCGGTTGTCTCTATGGTCAGGGCTTGACACCCTGCCGGAGCCATTTGCTCTTGGGCAGGCTCAGCGTCCGCGGCAGCACCCTTGCCGACAGCCCCAGGGGGCTCGGTAGGAAAGTACTTGCCGGGACCTGACTTCCTCCGCTTGTTCTGCCCCGCTGATGGTTCGACAGATGGTTGAGTTAACCGGAGCAAAAAGGTACCTGGTTCCACAGGTAGCTTGAATGCGGCGCGCTTTGACAGGTAATCGGCGATGTCGTTCTCCGCTCGGGGGACGTGCTCTGCTTGGATACCGTCAAAGCATTCCTCCAGCTTCCTCACCTCATCTACGTAAGCTTCCATCAATGGGCTCTGATAATCCTTGTTGACCTGTCTGACAACGAGCTGTGAGTCACCCCTGACGATGAGCTTCTTAACCCCGAGGTCTGCCGCGATCCTGAGACCGGCAAGCAATCCCTTGTACTCAGCAGTGTTGTTGGTGGACATCTCCCTGGGGAAGTGCATCTGGATCACGTACTTGAGGTGCTCTCCGGTGGGTGCGACGAGCAGCACACCGGCACCGGCGCCTTGCAGCGAGAAAGCCCCATCAAAGTACATGATCCAGTCGCGGTCTGCTTCCTTGCCGGGGAGAGTGGTCTCCTGGATTTCTTCGTCAGTCGTCGAGGTCCATTTTGCAATGAACTCTGCCAAGACTCTGCTCTGAATTGTCGAGGTACTTTCAAACTTTAAACCAAAGCTTGACAACTCCAAGGCCCATTCCACAATCCTTCCAGTCGCATCTGGGTTATGCAGTATCCGTTGCAATGGGAGGCGAGTGACGACAGTGATCTCGTGGGCTTGGAAGTAATGACGCAGCTTCCTCGAGGCCGAAGAGCAATTTCTGCACACCGGAGTACCTCGATCTAGCTCCCTGCAAGAGGGAGCTGACAAAGTAAACCGGGTGCTGCATCATCTTCTTCTTCTGCACCACCTCACTTGACTACGTGGGCACTGCCTTGGCGGCATTAGACTCTGCTGGGGGCCTCGCCTTGCCGGCACCAGGCCCTGCCATGGGAATTTTGGGCTTGCCATCCGCTGGTTCCGCCGCTGTCACTGCCTCCTCATTGACCTCCCTCTGTGCCACCAGCGCGGCGCTGACCACTTGATTCGTGCCGTCAGATACAACAACAACGGCTCTTGTGGTTTAGGCGCAACCAGTATTGGCGTGGAGGAAAGGTATTTCTTCAGATCCTGCAATGCTGCCTCGGCTTCTGGGGTCCACTCCATTGGGCCTGCCTTCTTCAAGATTTTGAAGAAGGGAAGGGCGCGCTCGGCGGACTTGGAGATGAATCGGCTCAAGGCGGCAACGCAGCCGGTGAGCCGACGCACATCCTTGATCCGCTTGGGCGCCTCAATCTGCTCAATAGCCTTGACCTTGTCTGGGTTTGCCTCGATCCCACGCTGCGACACAAAGAACCCGAGAAGCTTGCCGGACGGAATGCCGAAGACACACTTCTCAGGGTTCAGCTTGAGGTTGATCTTGCGCAGGTTGGCAAATGTCTCTTCCAGATCTTGCACAAGAGTTGGCCCGTCCTTGGTTTTGACCACTATGTCATCCATGTATGCCTCCATATTTCTATGGAGCTGAGGTTCAAAACCAATTTGGACTGCTCTTGTGAACGTTGAGCCAGCACTCTTCAACCCAAAAGGCATCCGTAAAAAGCAAAACGTACCACATGGGGTGATGAATGCTGTCTTTTCTTCATCCTCTCTTGTCATGAAGATCTGGTGCTAGCCCGAGTAGGCGTCGAGGAATGATAACAGATCACACCCGGCTGTGGAGTCAACAATCTGGTCGATGCGCGGCGATGGGAAGGGGTCCTTAGGACAAGCCTTATTGATAGCTGTGTAATCAATACACAACCTCCACTTCCCATTCGCCTTGCGCACCACTACCGGATTGGCCAACCACGTTGGGTGGAGCACTCCTCTCACCAAACTAGCCGCTTCCAACTTCCTGATCTCCTCTGTGATGAACTCCTGCCTCTCCAGAGCCTGCTTCCTGACCTTCTGCTTGACGGGCCGCGCGTGGGGGTAGACAGCTAGGTGGTGCTCAGTCACCTCCCTGGGAACACTGGGGATGTCGGATGCTTGCCACGCAAACACGTCGACATTCGCCCGCAGGAAGGTGACGAGCGCGGCTTCCTATTTGCTGTCGAGGGTGGAGCCTATGGTGAAGGCCCCTCCCGTGCCATCCTCCCTGACGGGCACCTTCTTGGTCCGCGGCGGCTTGGCTCTGGATCTCTTGCTCTTGTCGGTAGAGCTCTCTGGCACGTCCTCGACAGTAGCACAGCACTCCGAGGAGGTGCGCTTGCCGGAGTGGGTGCGAGAGGTCTAGCTGGGCTTCTCCTTCCCTCCCGGGCCTTCAGCGGTAGGAGCAGGTGCCTTGACGGCAGCTGCTGCAACTGCTCCCCAATAGAGTTGGTCGGTGCAGATCAGCGCGTCCTTCTTGTCGGAGGGGACGGAGATGATGGTCAACGGCCCGGGCATCTTTAGCATGTTGTAGGCATAGTGTGATGCCGCCATGAACTTGGCTAGTGCCGGGCGGCCAAGGATCCCGTTGTAGGTCAAGGGGATCTCAACCATGTCGAAGATGATCCTCTCCGTCCTGTAGTTCAATTCTCCTCCAAATGTCACGGGCAGTGTGACCTTCCCCTTCGGCTGGCTCCTCCCTGGATTGACCCCTTGAAACGTGCCCGTTTCCTCGAGGTCTCCATCAGGGATTTGCAATCTTTTGACCACGACAGGCGAGATCAGGTTCAGGCCGGCCTCGCCGTCAACGAACATCTTGTTCACCCTGAGGTTGCGTATCGTTGGTGAGACCAACAATGGCAAACACCCGACCGCGGTAGTGCGGTCAGGGTGGTCCTCGGCGTCAAAGATGAGGGGCGTGCTGGACTATTTCAGCGGCTTCTGAGCGTCGAACGACGGCTCCGCTGCTGTAATCTCACGTGCCCACTGCTTGAGCTGGCGGTGAGAGGTATGCAGCGAGGCACCGCCATCGACGCACATGGCCTCCATAGCCTTCTGGAACCCTTGCTCACTAGACTCGTCATCCTCGTCGTGGTCATCGTCTTCTTGTTTCTTGTCACGGCCCCGGGCGGGCCTCTCTTGCTGGTTGTCCTTGCCGGGGCGGCTTCCTTGGCCGCCATGCTTCTTGCCGGATCCCTCAGCACCGTCCTGGTCCTTCTCCTTGTCCCGCCTCTCGTACTCAGCTTTTTGCTTCTCAGCGAGCAGCTTGACTTGTCGGCAGTTTTGGAGGTCGTGGCCCTTGGTGTGGTGGATCTTGCAGTATTGCTTGCCGGAGCTTCCTGGCTTGTCGGTAGCCGCCAAGGCCCGGCAGGTGGCGCACCCGGCAATCTCCTTGCCGGGGGCGTCTGCCTTGACCTTCTTGCCGGCACCGGTGTCGTCAGATCCCTCAATGGCAAGCACGGCCTTGCCTTTGCGTTTCCTGTTGTGGCGCTGGCCCTTCTTTGTCGGGGTAGCGGCGTCTTCATCGGTAGAGTCGGTTTCCGCGCTGGCGTCTTCGCCGGGGTACTTCCTTCCCTCTTCAGCCCGGGCGCACCTATCGGCCAGAACGTAGAGCTCGGCCACATCCTTAACTTTGGTCATCGCCAAATCTTCGCGCATCTTGCGGTTGCGCATGTTCTGGTGGAACGCGCTGAACACAGCGGCGGGATGAACATCGGGGATGTTGTACTGCACCCGGCTGAATCTCTGGATGTACTTGCGCAGGGTTTCCCCTTCCTTCTGGGGAATGATATGCAGATCACTGGCCTGGCCATGAACTTGGTGGCCTCCTGTGAAGGCGCCAACGAACTCATGGCACAGATCCGACCAAGAAGAAATGGAATCCACCGACAGGTGCATCAACCAAGACATCACATTGGGCTTCAGCGCCAGCGGGAAATACTTGGCAAGCACCTTGTCGTCGCGAGCTCCAGCAGCCTGCATCGCGATGGTGTAGATGCTGAGGAACTCGGACGGATGGGTCTTGCCAGTGTACTTCTCGCCGATGTCGGGCTCGAACATGCGGTGGGATGGCCACTGGAACTGCCGCAGCTCACGGGTAAAGGACGGGCAGCCCACCTCGTAAGGTAGGTTGCCGAGGCCCCCCGGTGCTGGGTGGTCCATGGTGGGTCCCGCCCGCTTGTCCGACTGGCGGCCCATTTCGCGTCGGTGCTCGACGGTGGTTCGAGCATCTTCGTGAGCTCGTTCCCGAAGGACCTGGCGCTGGTCGCGGAGGGTCCGCGGGTCGGACGACGCTATGGAGATGTTATCACAAGCGTCGTCACGACGGGCCGACGCCCGCGGCGGCTGGCGAGGAGGAGGAGAGTGCACCGTGGCCGCAGCTCCCCCGGTCCTCCCAGCGCCAGCATGTGGTGGCTCGGTGGAGCGCCGACCCAAGGGCCCCGCCGGTCGCGGATCGTCTTAGTTGGCGACGACGACGAGGCTCCGGATGGTGGAACTCGACTCATCGAGCTTCTCTGCAGCAGGAGGGAAGTCGAGGAGCAGATGCGCGCGTGCGAAAGCTTCCACTGGTGTGGGCGGCGGCGACAGCTGCGTGGATCATGGAGCGCTTCGACTTCTAACTACATTAGAAGGAGCTCCGTTACGACCCAGCGGCTGCGTGCCATTTTTGCCAACGCTTCGGCGAGCGTGCTGAACCGCTTCATCTTGCGGATGACGCACAAGGCTCTTCCCACGGCGGTGCCCAGGGTCACCAACGTGGTGACGCTGCTCAGCGCGCACACCATGGGAAGAGCGCGCGGTGGTCGCCGGTGTGGGCGTCTTGGAGGTCGCTGCGCCGCCTGGAGGTGGCACAACGACACCCCTGGAGGGCCCTGCGGCGCCTGCAGGGGCCCCAACTCCGTCTTTGGATCTGGCGACGTGCGGCCGGTCGTCTGGCGCGCGAACGACGCCGCTCGCCAGGCTCTGACTGCCTGGGCGATGCTGGTGCTCGCGGACCGCGGCCCGGGTCCTGTCCGCGACCGGCCCACTGCTCATCAGCACCGGCACGGGCCGTTCGGCTCCCAACGAGCCGATCGCCGTGGCCGTCTTCTTCGTAGGAGCCATGGCAACGAAGAACTGCTAGGCTAACTACTAGACCAGATTCTCACAATTGCGCCCCCTACCTGGCGCGCCAAGGATGTCAGGGAAAAACGACACCTATGGGATCAGAAGAATTCCTACTACGGTTGCCGGGGCGTAGGGTTGCAAGAAGAGCAGGATCAGTAGCCAGCACAAGGAGCGTTTACCCAGGTTCGGGCCGCGAGGATGCGTAAAACCCTAGTCCTGCTTTGGTGGGTGTATTTCAGAGAGTTCTTCAGCTCTCGAACTAGCTGTGGTGAGTGCGTGGTTCGAAAGAGCTGAATCCTTCTCCAGTATGCCATGGGCCTCCTTTTATAGTCGAAAGGGGCTGCCACAGTGGCACACAGGAGGTGGAAAGGCACACAGTGCCCTGAGCTTATCGCTCGTATTACAGGACAAGACACATTTAATGTGTAGCTTAGGTGTCCCCCTGCTTTATCGGGGACGGGGGCGAGGCCCGTCCCGTCCGTCGCCGCTCCTCCTCACTTCGACACGCGCCTTGGCCAGCGATGCGTGTGGTGCCATGTAGGCAGGCAGGCAGCTGGGTGGTGGAGCATTCACGAGATCTGCATGCCGCCACGCAGGCGCTCGATGAGTTGGCATGGGAGCTGCATGTTGCCACACAGGTGCCCGCCCAGCTGGTTGGGCTGGCAGCTGCATGTGAACGGCGGTGGAAGCTTGGTTGGCGTGGGCCTGGCGGTGGCCCTGCTGGCGTCCTTGGTGAGGGCCTTGCCGGGTGGCCCGGCAAGGGTCTTGCTGTGGCGCGCTGTTGTCCCCGGCAAGGGCCTTGCCGGGGGTCTGGTTGTCCTTGCCGAGGATCGTCGTCTTCTAATCCTCATCTGATCTTGAATATGTCTTCACAAAGATCTGCATGTCACCACAGAGGTGCCTTCTTGAGCCCTGGCCCCACGTGGATGATGGCGTTGGGGACCGTGGGCTCAAGGGTGGCGCGCTCTGTTGGTGTGGGGCGAGCTGCGCCGGCAAGGGTCTTGCCGGGGCTACTGAGGCTGCCCCGGCAAGGTTCTTGCCGGGGGAGCCTGCTTCGTCCCTCTGCTCCTTGTGGTCTTGGCCTTGGCGTTGCTCTGATTATCTTGGGCTTCGGTCTTACTTTGGCTCACCTCCCCTGTTCTGCTTGGTGTGACCGTGGGCGCTGCTCCGACTGCCCGTGCACAGCTAAATGGGTACAAAGGCGTGCCCCTCTTTTTGTACACCGACACCCACAAGATAGCTTTTGTCCCATTATATTTGGTAGACCCTTCTTGAACACTGTTAATGCTAGGATAGACTACGAAAAGGATGTTGTTATTATTGGTTTGGGTGATATGTCTCATGAGTTTAATTTTGCTAAATTTCGTAGACAACCCCGTGATGAGGAATTGCCTAGTAAAGATGAAATTATTGGTCTTGCTTCTATTGCCGTGCCTCCTAGTGATCCCTTAGAACAATATTTGTTAGACCACGAAAATGATATGTTTATGAATGAAAGAAGGGAAATAGATGAAGTATTCTTTAAACAGAGACCTATTCTGAAACACAACTTGCCTGTTGAAATCCTAGGGGATCCTCCTCCACCCAAGGGTGATCCCGTGTTTGAGCTTAAACCGTTACCTGATACTCTCAAATATGCTTATCTTGATGAAAAGAAGATATATCCTGTTATTATTAGTGCTAACCTTTCAGAGTATGAAGAAGAGAAATTATTGAAAACTCTGAAGAAGCACCGTGTTGCTATTGGATATACTCTTGATGACCTTAAGGGCATTAGTCGCACTCTATGTCAACACAAAATAAATTTGGAGAAAGAAGCCAAACCAGTTATTAATCACCAACGATGGCTAAATCCTAAGATGAAAGAAGTGGTAAGAAAGGAAATATTAAAGCTCCTTGAAGTAGGTATAATTTATCCCATTGCTGATAGACAGTGGGTAAGTCCTGTGCATTGTGTCCCTAAGAAGGGAGGAATTACCGTCGTTCCTAATGATAAAGATGAATTGATTCCGCAAAGAATTATTACAGGTTATAGGATGGTAAATGATTTCCGCAAATTAAATAAAGCTACTAAAAAGATCATTACCCTTTGCCTTTTATTGATCAAATGAGAGAAAGATTATCCAAACATACACATTTTTGCTTTCTAGATGGTTACGCTGGTTTATCTCAAATACCTGTGTCAGCTGAGGATCAAGAAAAGACCACCTTTACTTGCCCTTTCGGTACATTTGCTTATAGACGTATGCCTTTTGGTTTATGTAATGCACCTACTACCTTTCAAAGATGCATGATGGCTATATTCTCTGACATTTGTGAAAAGATTTGTGAGGTTTTCATGGATGATTTCTCCGTTTATGGATCCTCTTTTGATGATTGCTTGAGCAACCTTGATCGAGTTTTGCAGAGATGTGAAGAAACTAATCTTGTCTTGAATTGGGAGAAATGCCAGTTTATGGTTAATGAAGGTATTGTCTTGGGGCATAAAATTTCTGAAAGAGGTATTGAAGTTGATAAAGCTAAAGTTGATGCTATTGAAAAGATGCTGTGCCCCAAGGACATCAAAGGTATAAGAAGTTTCCTTGGTCATGCCGGTTTTTATAGGAGGTTCATTAAGGACTTCTCAAAAATTTCTCGGCCTCTGACTAATGTCTTACAAAAAGATATTCCTTTCGTCTTTGATGATGATTGTGTAGAAGCATTTAAAATACTTAAGAGAGCTTTGATTTCTGCACATATTGTCCGGCCACCTGATTGGAATTTACCCTTTGAAATCATGTGCGATGCTAGTGATTATGCTGTAGGTGCTGTTCTAGGACAAAGAGTTGATAAGAAATTAAATGTTATTCAATATGCTAGTAAAACTCTAGACAGTGCCCAGAGAAATTATGCTACTACTGAAAAAGGATTCTTAGCAGTTGTATTTGCTTGTGATAAGTTCAGACCTTATATTGTTGATTCTAAAGTAACTATTCACACTAATCATGCTTCTATTAAATATCTTATGGAAAAGAAAGATGCTAAACCTAGACTTATTAGATGGGTTCTCTTGCTACAAGAATTTGATTTGCATATTATTGATAGAAAGGGAGCTGAGAACCCCGTTGCAGACAACTTGTCTAGGTTAGAGAATGTTCTTGATGACCCACTACCTATTGATGACAACTTTCCTGATGAACAATTAAATGTCATAAATGCTTCTCGTACTGCTCCATGGTATGCTGATTATGCTAATTACATTGTTGCTAAATTTATACCACCTAGTTTCACATACCAGCAAAAGAAAAAGTTTTTCTATGATTTGAGACATTACTTCTGGGATGACCCACATATTTATAAAGGAGTAGATGGTGTTATTAGGCGTTGTATACCTGAGCATGAACAGGAACAGATCCTTCGCAAGTATCACTCCGAGTCTTATGGAGGGCACCATGCTGGAGATAGAACTGCACATAAGGTATTGCAATCTAGTTTTTATTGGCCTACTTTCTTCAAGGATGCCCGTAAGTTTGTCTTATCTTGTGATGAATGTCAAAGAATTGGTAATATTAGTAGACGTCAAGAAATGCCTATGAATTATTCGCTTGTTATCGAACCATTTGATGTTTGGGGCTTTGATTATATGGGACCTTTTCCTTCCTCTAATGGGTATACACATATTTTAGTTGGTGTTGATTACGTTACTAAGTGGGTAGAAGCTATTCCAACTAGTAGTGCTGATCATAACACCCCTATTAAGATGCTTAAAGAAGTTATTTTTTCCGAGGTTTGGAGTCCCTAGATATTTAATGACTGATGGTGGTTCACATTTTATTCATGGTGCTTTTCGTAAAATGCTTGCTAAGTATGATGTTAATCATAGAATTGCATCCCCATATCACCCACAGTCTAGTGGTCAAGTAGAATTGAGTAATAGAGAGCTCAAATTAATTTTGCAAAAGACTGTTAATAGATCTAGAAAGAATTGGTCCAAGAAACTTGGTGATGCATTATGGGCCTATAGAACTGCATATAAAAATCCTATGGGTATGTCTCCGTATAGAATGGTTTATGGAAAAACATGTCGCTTACCTCTCGAACTAGAACATAAGGCATACTGGTCCATTAAAGAGCTCAATTATGATTTCAAACTTGCCGGTGAGAAGAGGCTATTTGACATTAGCTCACTTGACTAATGGAGAACCCAAGGCTATGAGAAGCCAAATTGTTTAAGGAAAAAGTTAAAAGATGGCATGACAAGAGGATACAAAAGCGTGAGTTTAATGTAGGTGATTATGTGTTGCTATTCAACTCTCGTTTAAGATTTTTTGCAGGAAAGCTTCTCTCTAAATGGGAAGGTCCTTACATTATCGAGGAGGTCTATCATTCCGGTGCCATAAAAATCAACAACTCCGAAGGCACAAATCCGAAGGTGGTGAACGGTCAAAGAATCAAACATTATATCTCAGGTAATTCTATAAATGTTGAAACTAATCTTATTGAAACCGTAACCCCGGAGGAATACATAAGGGACACTTTCTAGAACGTTTCAGACTCTGAAAAGGAATAGGTACGTGGTACGGTAAGTAAACCGACTCCAAAACAGTTCTAATGGCAATTTTTATCCGTTTTGGAATATTTAAGAAAATAGGAAAATAAGAAGTATTCCGGGAAGGACACGAGGCTTCCACGAGGGTGGAGGGCGCGCCCTACCCCCCTGGGCGTGCCCCCCAACCTCGTGGGCACCTCGTGCGCTCTCCGGACTCCGTTTTCTTGCACGATACTTCTTTTGGTCGGTAAAAATTCTTTATATAATCTCCCGAAGGTTTTGACCACCGTATCACGCAATTATCCTCTGTTCTTGTTTCGAGCTATTTTTCTGACAGATCTAGATCACCATGACATCACCAAGTGCCCCCAAGGACAAGTTCTTCAAGAAGGTCATCAACCCCTACCTCGCGGAAGTGCTGCAACATCCTCAAACCATTGAGATGCGTGAGGGGTTGCTGCACATCCGCGATGTTGAGGGACCAAGGAGGACCAAAAGCATGGAGACAAGGCTCGAGGCAATGGAGCAACAAGTTTTCAAGTGTCAGGAGATGGTTGTAACATCCCAAATTTTCAATTTGGAATGTTATACATAGGTCATTCATGCATGTCATATTTTTGTTGCTTTTCGTTTCGCGATCCTCGAAATTCTAAGCAACTCAAGGACCCTCGGAGAGAGTTGGGGATTTCACGTTTTTCATATTTGACTTTTATCAAATATTGAAACAAGGATCACTTTGGTTTTAATTTATTTTCTCTCCGAAAATGTTTCATATTAAAATTATATGAGAGGAGATAATATGACTTCTCCAAAATAAATGAAATATTGGAGGAACAATATTAAAATCAAATATTGGATTTTATTGCAATTTTATTTGAGTTAGGAAAAATACGCGTTTTTCAAAATTGCATTCTAGGCCCAAATAAATGGTCACCTTCTCCGGCATATTTTTAGAGGACGGGGAAAATTTATTTCGGGATTTTTGGAGTCCGTTTAGTATTCTTTTTCCTTCTTTTTGTGCGCGGAATTATTATTTAAAAAAACTCAAACCGACCTACCGGGCCGTGGGCGACCCGGACTCTACCACCGCCTGGGGGGCTTTATAAGCCGGTGCCCCCTGCCCCTCAGCCCACCCGTCAGCCCACCCGCCAGCCCACCGCGCCCCGCTGCCAAACCCTAGCCGCCGCGCCGCGCCAGCCGCCGCCCTGCCGCGCCGCC
>NC_057811.1:270844263-270859501 GCF_018294505.1 Triticum aestivum
CGCGCCGCCCGTCGCGCCGACCGCCGCCGCCCGCCGGATCTCGCCGTTGACCGGTCGGTTTTTTCGGTTAACCCCGGTTTTTTCGGGTTTAATTCGTTATATCGGTTTTTCTGTCGGTTTATTTATTTTGCGGACCTTCCTCCATTCATTCGTTTAAACCAACGCTGTTCACCCGTTAGTCACAGAGAGCGAACGTTCGTTCGTTAGCCTGTTCGTCAGTTTTTCTTTTTCCAGGGTTTTTCGCGATTATTTTCGGTCGCGATTTCTGACCCGATTTTCATTTTAGTTTATCTTTTCGCTCATTTACCGGAATTAGGCGATTCAAGCGTCTAGATCTTCGTCTCGAAGCCCTCTTTCTGTTTAACCAACTTGAAAAAGATTTTGGTACTGTAAAATTTGACTTTAGTCCAGATTAGTAATCGGATCTTGTTTCTTTCGCAGTTTGAGTTTCGTTGCTCCGTTTGATTTGATTCTTTTTGCAAACCGGAGTTCTTAAGTTGAACTTTCTGGTTAGATCTTCTTATTTGAGTTTTACCCGTGCATATTTGCTTGATTGCTTATGTATGCTATTGTTTGTTTGCGATAGAATTCCTGGAGTGCGAAGCGTGCTACTATGAGTCACTAGGTTTTGCGGATCGTCAGCAAGGCAAGCAACACATTGATCATACCCCTTTATTACCCAGTTTTTATGCATTAGATATAACCCTCACACCTTGTATGAGTAGGATCTCTTAACTTGTGGGTTTGGGAAGTAGTTGTTGAGGTAGAACCTATTACCTGTTTTATTATCAAACCCTTGGGAGTTACTTCTACGTTATGCTTATTGCCATGCTATGCTCGTAGACGTGGTTTGGGTTTGAGTGTATCCATGACAGATGTGAGTTGTTAATTAATGGTTCAACTTAAGGTGGAAACTTAAATACACATCTGGGTGGATTGCTTGTTTGGGCACCTGGAGAATCCAGTGTTGTCCTAGGACATCCCGGAGTACCCGTGTGATCGTCCTACGGTCCGCCACCCAGGCTCAAAGGGATCATAAGATTATTCATGCTAGAAACTTCCGTGTGCAGCCACAAGCCATTATGGGCTCTGGCATAGTTGAGTATGTTGTGTGACCTCTTTTAGTGGTGGGCTAGAAGATGTAGAGGGAAAGTAGGTGTAACTGTCCACCCAGAGTAAAGAGTTAATGCTTCAGAAAAACTGTGTCTCGGTCATTCGTTTCTCAAACATCATGTAGTGCGAGAAATCCAACGGAGGAGATCGAGTCTTGTGGGGAAAAGTGCGCAAACCTCTGCAGAGTGTACAAACTAATCATGGTTAGCCGTGTCCCCGGTTATGGACATCTTGAGTATCTAGTACTTGGATTATCCTATTGTATCTCATCACTCTAATTTAATTTGTTGGGTTTAATGATTACTTTAATTGGGATTGAGTTGGAGGAACCTTCTCAATGATGTTTCAACTACCATGATAGTTAAATAAAATTTATTCCTTTGTTGTAGGGAAAAATTGGCTTTTCGCAAAAACATATAACCGTAGAGCCTCCACCAGCCATATATGCATGTAGTGATAGCATGCATCTGTTCATTGTTCTACTGTGTTATATTGCCAGCATATTCCATGTGCTGACCCGTTTTCGGGCTGCAACGTATTATGTTGCAGACTTCAGACGACAAGTAAAGGTGCGATAGGTCGTTGTCATGCACTCAGCTATGCCGTTGGAGTTGATGGACTCACTTTATCTTCCAAGCCTTCCGCTGTTATCGTGTTAGATGGCCTTAAGCCATATTTATTGTAATAAGTTCTCTTTTGAGACATTTGATGTAATAAGTGTGTGATTGCTACTCTGTTATAAATCCTTCGAATACTGTGTGTGTCAGCATTACCGATCCAGGGATGACACTAAAGCACAGAGACTTGACCGTTTGAGGTCGGGTCGCTACAATGGTGGAGCGTGGACTCGACTCCAATCACATAAGGATCACGGAGTTCACCAACAACCACAAGCTGGACGCCAGGACATTGGGGAGGCCATCTTCAAGCTTCATGAGAAAATCGAGCACCTCCAAGCCCAGATCTATGACCTGCAAAATCAAAACTGTGAGTATGAATATAGATTCAAGAGAATGAGTTTGGCTGCAGATTTAAGGATCCCAGAGACTCGATCATCCTTCTATGATGGTGAGCCTATGCCTTGGAAGAGGGACGACAAGCCTACATCATCAACAACTCCATCTCCTTCACCGGCAAAAGAGATATAATCACATGGGTATGGGCACTCCCCTTGGCAACTGCCAAGCTTGGGGGAGGTGCCCCGGTATCGTATCACCAACACACTCCTATCTTTACCTTTTTCTTAGTTCGATCCTTTTAGTAATATCTTGATCTAGTGGAATAAAGTTTCAGTATGATTTAGTTTTGAGTTTTGCCTTATGATCCCTCTATGTAATCGAGTCCGTGAGCTGTATATAATAAAGATTAGCGTTGAGTCAAGGGCTTGATTATCTTGCTATGATCTTGAGGGAATAAAAGAATAGAAAGGAATAAAAAGAAGTAAAGAGATCATATTGATCTTATGGAGAGTAATGACTTCACATAGAAAGAGTATGATGGATAAAAGTTGTTGAAAGTTGACAAACATAGTTTTGGTCATCGTTGCAATTAATAGGAAGTAATAAAGAATGAGACGTTTTCACATATAAATATACTATCTTGGACATCTTTTATGATTGTGAGCACTCATTAAAATATGACATGCTAAAGAGTTGATGTTGGACAAGGAAGACAACGTAATGGGTTATGTTTTCTTATATCCGAAATAAAGTATATTGTCATGGATCATCCAACATGTTGAGCTTGCCTTTCTCCCTCATGCTAGTCAAATTCTTGGCACCAAGTAGAGATACTACTTGTGCTTCCAAATACCCTTAAAACCAGTTTTGCCATGAGAGTCCACCATATCTACCTATGGATTGAGTATGGTCCTTCAAGTAAGTTGTCATCGTTGCATGCAATAAAAATTGCTCTCTAAATATGTATGACTTATTAGTGTGCAGAAAATAAGCTTTATAGGATCTAGTGATGAGGAAGAAATAAAAGCGATGGACTGCATAATAAAGGTCCACATCACAAGTGGCAATATAAAGTAACGTTCTTTTGCATTAAGATTTCGTGCATCCAACCAAAAGCACATGACAACCTCTGCTTCCCTCTGCGAAGGGCCTATCTTTTACTTTTTGTCTTATTCCTTATGCAAGAGTCATGGTGATCTTCACCTTTCCTTTTTACATTTTATCCTTTGGCAAGCACATTGTATTGGAAAGATCCTGATATATATATCCAATTGGATGTAAGTTAGCATGAATTATTATTGTTGACATTACCCTTGAGGTAAAAGGTTGGGAGGCGAAACTATAAGCCCCTATCTTTCTCTGTGTCCGATTAAAACTCCATAACCACAAGTATTGCGTGAGTGTTAGCAATTGTAAAAGACTAAATGATAGTTGAGTATGTGGACTTGCTGAAAAGCTCTTATATTGACTCTTTCCGATGTTATGATAAACCGCAATTGCCTCAATGACTGAGATTATAGTTTGTTAGTTCTCAATGAAGTTTCTGATTCATACTTTACATTGTGGATAGGTTATTACTCAAGCATAAGAAATCATATGACAATATCTATATATGTTGCTGTTATAAGAATGATCATGATGCCCTCATGTCCGTATTTTATTTTATCGACACCTCTATCTCTAAACATGTGGACATATTAATCATTATCGGCTTCCGCTTGAGGACAAGAGAGGTCTAAGCTTGGGGGAGTTGATACGTCCATTTTGCATCATGCTTTTATATCGATATTTATTGCATTATGGGCTGTTATTATACGTTATGTCACAATACTTATGCCTATTCTCTCTTATTTTACAAGGTTTACATGAAGAGGGAGAATGCCGGCAGCTGGAATTCTGGGCTGGAAAGGAGCAAATATTAGAGACCTATTCTGCACAGCTCCAAAAGTCTTGAAACTTCACGGAAGTCATTTTTGGAATTAATAAAAAATACTGAGCGAAGAAAGTACCAGAGGGGGCCCACACCCTGGCCACGAGGGTGGGAGGCGCGCCCTACCCCCTGGGCGCGCCCCCTGCCTCGTGGGCCCCTGGCAGGGCTCCGGTGCCCATCTTCTGCTATATGAAGTCTTTCGTCCGAGAAAAAATCATAAGCATGCTTTCGGGAAGAAACTCCGCCGCCACGAGGTGGAACCTTGGTGGAACCAATCTAGGGCTCCGGTAGAGCTGTTCTGCCGGGGAAACTTCCCTTCGGGAGGGGAAATCATCGCCATCGTCATCACCAACGATCCTCTCATCGGGAGGGGGTCAATCTTCATCAACATCTTCACCAGCACCATCTCCTCTAAAACCCTAGTTCATCTCTTGTATCCAATCTTTGTCCCAAAGCCTCAGATTGGTACCTGTAGGTTGCTAGTAGTGTTGATTACTCCTTGTAGTTGATGCTAGTTGGTTTATTTGGTGGAAGATCATATGTTCAGATCCATTATGCATATTTATACCCCTCTGATTATGAACATGAATATGATTTGTGAGTAGTTACGTTTGTTCCTGAGGACATGGGAGAAGTCTTGCTATAAGTAGTCATGTGAATTTGGTATTCGTTCGATATTTTGATGAGATGTATGTTGTCTCTCCTCTAGTGGTGTTATGTGAACGTCGACTACATGACACTTCACCATTGTTTGGGCCTAGAGGAAGGCATTGAGAAGTAATAAGTAGATGATGGGTTGCTAGAGTGACAGAAGCTTAAACCCTAGTTTATGCGCTACTTCGTAAGGGGCTGATTTGGATCCATATGTTTCATGCTATGGTTAGGTTTACCTTAATACTTCTTTTGTAGTTGCGGATGCTTGCAATAGGAGTTAATCATAAGTGGGATTCTTGTCCAAGTAAGGACATCACCCAAGCACCGGTCCACCCACATATCAAATTATCAAAGTACCGAACGCGAATCATATGAGCGTGATGAAAACTAGCTTGACGATAATTCCCATGTGTCCTCGGGAGCGCTTTTCTCTATATAAGAGTTTGTCCAGGCTTGTCCTTTGCTACAAAAAGGATTGGGCCACCTTTCTGCACTTTATTTATACTTGTTTCTTGTTACTCGTTACAAATTACCTTGCTGAAAACCGCTTATCATTTCCTTCTGCTCCTCGTTAGGTTCGACACTCTTACTTATCGAAAGGACTACGATAGATCCCCTATACTTGTGGGTCATCAATGAGGACGTGTCCGGCCGAGTGACGATATGCAGGGCGGCCGAGTGACGACACGTGGGGCGTTCAAAGTGAAGACGTATCCCATAGAGTGGCGATGCGTGGAGTGACCGAGTGTGAGGATGTGTCCATTCAAGTGACGAGACGCGGGGCGACTGAGTGACGACGCGCGGGGCGGTCAAAGACGTATCCCACAGAGTGGCGACGCGTAGAGTGGCCGAGTGTGAGGATGTGTTCGGCCAAGTGATGAGACACGGGGCAGCCGAGTGACAACGCGTGGGGCGGTCAAAGTGAAGACGTATCCCATAGAGTGGCCGAGTGTGAGGATGTGTCCAGCCGAGTGACGAGATGCGGGGCGGACGAGTGACGACGCGCGGGCCAGTCAAAGTGAAGACATATCCCACAAAGTGGCGACACGCGGAGTGGCCGAGTGTGAGGATGTGTCCGGCCGAGTGACGAGAAGCGGGGCAACCGAGTGGTGAAAATGGTCCTTAGAGGAGTCAGTCAGATGCTTTCAAAGTTGATGTAGCGACGAGGTTGGTGTAGTGTGGTTGCGCTCCAACAAGACCGGTGCGACAACTGAGTTTGAGTAGGAACGAAGATGGCGTGCAGAGTGTGTGAGTGATTATGTAACTTGTCAAAGCGGCGGATCCGAATGCGCTTGTTGAAGTGAAGGACCCGTATGGTGATGAAGTACTCGATCACTCAGGAGAGTGTGATTCCGAATGAGCTGCAGCCCCCGAGTGTGGCATAGCCCCCGAGCGCACTACATGCTTCGAGGCTGGACCTGTCGGAACCTGGGAAATATAGTTTTGAGTGGATAAATTGTAATTCATTGAGTCGGACTCGGGCAAAGGAGTAAAGTGTGCAGTTTGATTACAAAAGTGACTTATCTGTCTCATGCCTGACGAGGTTTATATCATTGATACGATGAAGAGGTAGAGGGGCTGGCTTGATGTGTTTGAAGTCAACAGAGCGACAAGGTCAGTGTGGTGGTGTGCTAGGACTGGTACGGTGACCGAGTCCGAGTACCGATGAAGTTGGCGCATAGGGCCGTCGAGTGATTGCGTAACTTGTGTAAGAAAAATAGCACAAGACAACGTGATAATTTCTCAAGGAAATTTGGTGTGTGCTGAAATGATTTGTGTAAATAACACCCATAGACACCCGCTAGGTGTGCAAGGGGCTTGCTGGTTCAGAACCAACAAGAGTCTAAAAGAGTGAAGGATCTGATCAAACTTGACGAAGTGAAGGATCCAACCGGGCATGTTGGAGTGCCGGCTCAAATAAAATGGAAGTGTAGTGTTCCGACTGAGTTGTAGCCCTCGAGGACCGATGCAAACTCAAAAATGAATACACATGGTGTTCGTGAGTGACGTATGCATTAAAATGAAAGTTGTACTCGGGAGTCAAATAACCAGTACTAAGCAAGTACGTAAAAACAAACAACCGAATGTAGAGGTACACTATGGCGTGGCCTTCGAGTGAACTTGATGTGTGAATTATGGGACACTCGGGAACGCGGAAATAACAGAATGCAGTGCATGTAGAATGACTTAACTGTCTGACGGTGCGTGAGTCGCCGAGTGGGGAAGATGTGTTCAACCGATGGCGATGCGTGGGGCGGCCGATTGATGTAGATGTGTCTCACCGAGTGGTGTCGCGCGGGGCGGTCGATTGATGTAGATGTGTCTCACCGAGTGGCGACGCGCGGGGCGACCGAGTGGATGAAGATGTAGCTCACCGAGTGGCCACGCACGGGGCGACCGAGTGGTGAGGACGTGTCCAACCGATGGCGATGCACGGGGCGACCGAGCTGTTTGTTCAGTCTAAGTGCTTCAGGGGCACTCGGAATATGTTTCCGAATCATGGTTAGTTGCACCTTGGATAAAAACACAACATATTCTGGATTAAAAGGCTCTCCGAATGATCAGATGTTTTTGATCGCCGAGCCAAACTTGGTGGCATTCATATGTCTCTCAGGAGAGATAGACTTGAGGTCTGAGTGTGGACATGCCATATAAACCCGAGTGGGCGACGCCGGCGTGTGGTCTGACTCTCCGGGGAGATGCCACTCCTTATCCTGGGGGAACGCCAGCGCAGGCCATCTGCAAGTCCAAGTTTATGAGGCATGCGCCTTGGACCCTAGTGGAAGGGCTAAGTTAACCCGCGGAGGGGGGTCAAGCTCATCTCATAGCAATCCTGAACGTGACTTCAGTCGGGTGTTTTACGTGTCCGAATGCATGGGTCCCAATGGAGGGTGGCCAGTCGGACTGACAAACGTCCTTTCGGAATGGAACTGTGGGCGATCAATCGGATCGATTCGCCGCGGAAATTCCGGGTGAGGCCTAGCCCAACCGAATGGCGACGTGCAGGGCGACCGAGTGTTAAGGACGTGTCCAACCGAATGGCGACATGCGGGGCGGCCGAGTGTTGAGGGCGTGTCCAACCGAATGGCGACGCGCTGGGTGGCCGAGTGGTGTGCACGTGTCCAACCGAATGGCGATGCACAGGATGGCCGGTTCGGACAGGTTGATGAAGTTGCACTCAATCGAGTGATGGAATGCAAGGCGGTCGAGTGGGGTATGTCGGCGAAGATGCGTCCAGCAGAGCGACGATGCGCAGGGCTACCGAGTCACTGCATGTTAGTCGTCTGCATGTCATTGCGCCGGAGGAAGTCGCGTGCGAATCACCACACCGCGCACCAGTAAGCCATACGAATGAACGTCGTGCACGTCCGAGTGGTGCGCCTTGTTCCATCCGAGTGCATGAGAGGCGTGCGATCAGCTGCCGAGCAATCGACGGTAGTGGGAGGAGGTGCCGTGCTGGTAAATGAGGCCGGAGATGACGACGCGACGGACATCACTGCTGACCACGCATGCGCGCTTGATGAAGGTGTCATGCCTGAGGTCGGAGACGACGATGGGACGAGCGACCCTGCAAGTTAGTAGCATGCATAGCCATGAATATTTTTTGCTGGATCAGAACGCCCCTGCCAGTTGGCAATTTAGTAAGTACAGCCACAAAATTAATGGCTGGGCGATTGCACATGCATGCATGCATGCACCAATTACTGGCGCGGGAGTAGCGGAGTTTTTGGCTGCAGTAATTAGGAAACTAACACTGGAAATACTCACCTAATGAGCCATTTAATGAGGCAATTACCTTAGCGAAACGGTCAACCCATGTTCCTACGTTTCCTTTTTCTGTATGACGAGGAGGTGGCCCGATGCTAGTGGGCTGTGTTCGCATGCAGCTAACACACCATACGGGCGAGCGTGACGAGTGGTTGACAGGGTTGGTCCCCTGCTCCCGAACGACGACTGCAGTGACGGGACTTGGAAACGCTGCCAGAGGTGGCGATCCGGTGCGTCGATCCGGCGCGGATGGACGCGCCAGAGGCCTGGGGGTCATGGAGCAGCCGAGCACCGGCCTCACCAGAGTGACTGCTGAACGCCTGCGGTCGCCGAAGCCGGCGGACGGTTGGGCTGAGCTCGACGAAGAAGAGGAAGCGGGAGGTGCACTGGTGGCTGCCCCGGCCGGTCCGGTCGAGCGGGCGATTCGCCTCACCCTCGGTGTCTTCTGTGGCATCGGGGTCGTCGCTCGTGGACTCGAGGTAGTGCTACTTTTTTAGGTTGTGTTGGTTTTTCCCTTAAATAGGAAAGGGTGATCTAGCACAGTAGAGATAAGTATTTCCCTCAGTTAAGAACCAAGGTATCAATCCAGTAGGAGAAACGCGCAAGTCCCCAACAGATGCACCTACACAAACAATCAAACACTTGCACCGAACGCGATAAATGGGTTGTCAATCCCTTCACGGTCACTTGCAAAGGTGAGATCTGATAGAGATAGATAAAACTAAACAAAAGATAAAATAATTTTGGGTGTCTTTGGTTTATAGATCTGAAAATAAAAGATTGCAACATAGAAGATCGGAAACAAATATGATGGAAAATAGACCCGGGGGCCATATGTTTCACTAGAGGCTTATCTGTTGAAGGCAAATAATACGGTGGGTGAACAAATTACTGTCGAGCAATTGATAGAAAAGCACAAAGTTATGACGATATCCAAGGCAATGGTTATGCACATAGGCGTCACGTCCATGTCAAGTAGACCGACTCCTGCCTGCATCTACTACTATTACTCCACACACCGACCGCTATCCAGCATGCATCTGGAGTATTAAGTTCATAAAGAACTGAGTAACGCCTTAAGTAAGATGACATGATGTAGAGGAATAAACTCAAGCAATATGACGAAAAGCCCATATTTTTATCCTCGATGGCAAAAATTTAATACGTGTCTCGCTACCCCTACTTTGTCACTGGGTAAAATCACGCTAGATTGAACCCAAAGCTAAGCACCTCTCCCATTGCAAGAAAAATCAATCTAGTTGGCCAAACTAAACCGATAATTTGTAACACCCAAGTTTTTAATTGGATTTTTCAAAAGATTTTATTTGACTTGAGGGAGGTGATCTAAAATTTTCTTCAAAAGAACTCTCCCTTTCAAATATTTTTTTATGGCAAAAGTTTTATTTGGATTCACCCAAGATCTGTTTTTGGTCTTGGAGGTTCTTGCTTTTCTTTTGGACTCAAGACAAAATACTTTTCACTTGGAAAAATGCCTTTTGAAAATCTCTTTGAAATTTGCACTATGGATTTTCGAATAATCCTTTACCACTTTCAACAATTCCCTCTTGCCATGGCCTTAGTGCAAATTCTCTCTCCTAACCCTCCCCTCATCTTTGGATCATGTTTGGCATCTAATCCAGCAAGATTGAACCTCCCCTATGTTTATTTTCCATTTAAATCTGCTTTGATTTTTGCCCCCAAACCAACTCCTCTCCCTAGTCCTTTGAACCCTCAACCAAGATCCATGAAGATCCACTGGTCTTCAGTTCAAATTTTTCAAACTACACTTGCTGCAAGTTTGGACCAGATTTGTCAAATTTGGTGAAATTCACTCAATTCCTTTTCCAAAAATTCCAAGTAAAATCAGGCAGCCTCTGGGTGCATTGAGTGGTCACCTCACCAAGTACCAGCTCCAGAAAAATTTATCTCATTGCCAAATCTTTCTGTCGAACACCTGTAGTGCATTGTCAATGTCAAGATTCAGTTAAATTCAGAGAACAGTTCAGTGGCTTACTATCGTGTTCTTCAGAGATGGTTGTCGATCTCGCCAGTGCCACTGTGTCGCCTTGCTCCTCATCCCCTCCCCCTTGTTCCTGCACCGCACGAGCGTCTGGCACCTTGCGGACGTCGGCGACGAGCAGCAGAAGGTGCGCCGCCCCGTGACCGACGCCAGCGGCGGCTTTGCGGCCGCCAGCGGGAGGCACGGCGCTGACGGCGCCACCCAGCGCTGCCCAAGCCACCGGAGCTCGCCGCGTGGCCTTCCACTCCCCCGAACGCGCTGCCACTCCCGTCGTGAACCGCAGGGCGCGGAGCGCGCTCTCTGCCGCTGTCGAGCCCGTGCGGCCATCTCACCGTGGACCGAGGCCATTACGCCAAGACCAACTCCGTTTAGCAGTGGAATGACACCAGTAACTTCCACTGATGCTGCCTGGCCACTCAAACCTCCTGCCAATCCACTGCATCGCTGTAATCGCTCGCCGGAGATTCTCCGTTCACGGCCACCCCGTCGATCCGCCTATAAATAGAGGCCCCGAGCTTCAACTCGAGCACACACCATCCCTGCACTCCACCTAGAGCACGCCTAGCCACTGGAAGAGCCCCGAGGAGGTCTCCTTCCTCGACTCCGGCCACCGCGACCCGCCACGGGATCCAGCTCGATTCGCCCCCGTGCGTGCACCTCCGCCTCCCATCTCTTGCTAGTAGCTTCACTATGCATCCCTCCTTCTGACCCGCGCTTCAATTCGAAGTTTGCAGCCCTCCACTGGAGTTCCCCACCATCACCCGAACCGCCGTCCGCCGGAGATAGTGTCGCCGTCGACGTGGTGCTCCCCGTTGGTCGAGTCCACCACCCACCGACGCGGAAGAACACGCTGAAACTCTTGGTACCCTCCGATCCTCCTGACTCGCCGTGGTTCGACGCCGGCGTCCACCGCAGTCTTCGGGCGCCGGCGAGCTTTTCAAACCTGACATGTGGACCCTGCATGTCAGCCTCTGTTCTATTCTTTCGCGAACCGATTTCTGTTGGCGCCTTCGGGCAAAATACGTTTTCTTCCTTTAGCTAGCGCATTTCTTTCCGAAGCGTTTTCTGGTTTCTCAGTTTAAACCCTGGAACTTTTCTGTTTCATTACAGATAAGTCCCTGGACAGAAACCTTTATAACTTTTAAATGAAAAGCCCAGTCGAAAAAAACTTTTAAATGAAAAGGGATTTTTGAGTGATTCTTTTTCTGACCTTCTTAAATTTTTGTCTAGTTTTTTATGAGATTTATTTGGAAAAAACTTTGGAGAAGTTTCTGTGCACGTTTTGGTTTTCACGTTAGTACCCGTTTTCGTGATTGCCGTAGGTTCCGGAAGAGGTGACGGAGCCGCGAACTTCGCTGAGCCAGACTTCGACTTCTCCGAACCAGGCAAGCATGTTTGAACATTTGATATGATAAGTGTTTTGCATGTTTGCTTGAAAGTTTGTGCGTGGCATATGAGTGTCGGTAAATACCTCGTTGCTTGTAAGGCAACTAACCGCATGTTCCAAAGTTGCGATGATCTCTGATGAGAGATGGCCTAATCATGTGGTGACATGAAGGGCAGCGAGGTGGTAATGTTGTAGCATACCAGCCTTGCATCATCCGACTTTCTCTGACGTTAACATGGACGGAGTCACGTTATCGTTCTTTCCCCCTTCCGTGCTACCACATGTTTCATTTGCCAGGATGCGGTTTAGTAAGTTGGTAACCTCTTTCCGTGTACACACCAAACAGAGAGGCCGGGATGATGGTACCTTGGCCCAGGATTAAAGCCAGTCATCCGGTCAGGGGGCATGGGTGTTTCCGGTTGGGACCGAGAGGGGGGGCACCCCCTTAGAGCGCGCGTATAGAAATTTGATCCCATGCTACGCGAGGTTGTAGCCTCCCCGTCCCAAGGTTTTTCTTGAACGTTGCTGAGGGTGATCTTGGCTTCGGAATGTTGAATTGGGTGTGTACTGGTTAGACGTATTTCTTCCAAAACACCGTAAACGGAACTAGTCCCTGTGACTACTGAAATCCGTTGGCTGTGGTTAAGTACAAACTCTGCAGAGTCAAATTCTTCCAAGTCATCGTATCCATGATCACGTAGTGAAATCAGTATACCCATATCTATCCGCGTGAAAAAAAAACTTGTCCCCGGTGAACAAGCTCAAGTGGTAAATCCAGTTAAATTATTATTCCTGTGGATGGACTAACTTTATATTTGTCTCGTACTTGTGATAATTTATGTTCCCGAACTATTGTATTATTGAGCTACAATATAAGCCCTTTATGTGACATCGCGCAGACGTCCGACTGTGGCGTGTTTTTGTTTCTTACATTAAATATAAGCCCTTTAGGTGATGTCGCTCAGACGTCCGACTGTGGCATGTTCGTCTTTTATTTTCTGTTATAAGCCCTTTATGTGATGTCGCTCAGACGTCCGACTGTGGCATTATTATTATTCTTGCAGTTTCCTCTCGAGGAGTCATTCAGACACTCGTTTGGCACCAGTATTACTATTCTTGCATTTTCCGCTCGAGGAGTCATTCAGACCCTCGTTTGGCACCAGTATTACTATTCTTGCAGTTTCCGCTCGAGGAGTCATTCAGACCCTCGCTTGGCACCCAGTATTTATTATCTCTATGTATGATCGCACTGGTTAAATTGTTCTCATGCTTCATGTTTGCATTTGTTATATCTTTTGTCCGAGCTGTCTTGCGAGTACTTTCATAGTACTCACCTGGCTTGTTGATTTGGCCAGATGTTGACGAAGGCGATCTCTCGGATGAAGAGTTTGATAGCGCGTCCGACGCCTAGAGGAGTCCCAGTCAGTCCTGCGCGATCCCGGATATTGGTCACTTGTATTATATACGCTTCCGCCACCCGCAATAAGTCTCCTCGAGCCTCACTCCGACGCTCGAAGAACTGTAGTCTTCAGGAGTCATATCACTCGCTTCGCAGTGATATTTCCACCACCGTCATTATCGTGAGTTAGTAATATGCCACCCTATCCGCCGTCTTGTTTTAACGGCGTGCATGTAATAAATTGTTGGGCAGTTTCCGCTCAACTTTGTATTATATTCAGTACTCCTGGTATTTTTCTTCTGTGACCATGATATTGTCTACCAGTGAGAAGGAATTCTTCCTTACTGGTCCGTAAAAGGGATTGGTCTCTCAATAATTATATCATTGAAAAACCGGTCGTGACATAATTCGAAGAGAAATACAAAGATATCAAATCATGCATATAAGAATTCAGAGAAGATTCAAATAATATTCATAGATAAGCTGATCATAAATCCACAATTCATCAGATCTCGACAAACACACCGCAAAATAAGATTACATCGGATAGATCTCCAAGAACATCGAGGAGAACATGGTATTGAGAATCAAAGAGAGAAGAAGAAGCCATCTAGCTACTAGTTATGGACCCGTAGGTCTGAGGTAAACTACTCACGCTTCATCGGAAGGGCAATAGGGTTGGTGTAGATGCCCTCCGTGATCGAATCCCCCTCCAGCAGGATGCCGGAAAAGCCCCAAAATGGAATCTCACGGGAACAGAAGGTCACGACGACGGAAAAGTATTTTCGTGAACTCCTCTAAGGGTTTTGGAATATATGTGAATATATAGGACAAAGAAGTAGGTCAGGGGGGTCACGAGGGGCCCACAAGGTAGGGGGCGCACCCTCCACCCTTGCCGCCGTTTCGTGTATCTTCAGACTTGGACTCCAAGTCCTCTGGGTGTCTTCTGGTACAAGAAAAATCATCGCAAAAATTTCATTCCGTTTGATATTCGTTTTCTGCGAAACTCAAAACAAGGAAAAAACAGAAACTGACATTGGGCTCTAGGTTAATAAGTTAGTCCCAATAAGAATATAAAATAGCATAATAATGCACCTAAAACATCCAAAACAGATAATATAATAGCATGGAACAATAAAAAATTATAGATACGTTGGAGACGTATCAGGTAGCGGCGCAGGTCATCGGCACCCATGGAGGTGGCACCGCCGGAGTGCTCGGCGAAGAGGAGCTGCACACCGCCCGGCGGCGGCGCGTCCGTCCAGCGGCACCGGCCCTCGAAGATGAGGCCCGCAGTGTAAAAGGAAATCGCCTGATCGACGCATTTGTGAACGGTCTTACATGCTCGCAGTGTCGGGTGAAGATGTATCTTCTCTTCCTCCCCTTTTGCAGTGCTTTAGTTGTTTGTATGGAGTGCATGAACAGGAAATTAGATGAATGAAAAACCATCTGCATCATGGCTCGCTAGACGCCATTCCCCATGGTGGGCGCTAACTGGCGTGGGAACGATTTCGACAATAGAAAGGGGTAGTGTAAAGGAGCATGATCTATCGAGATGCAAATGGGTGACACAATGGTTTTAGCGAGTTCGGGCCTCTCACGGTGGAGATAATAGCCCTACATCTCGTGCTCCAGAGGGGCTTTCCGTTATCTGTTATGAACACGGAGTTACATGATGTATTTGAGAGAGGGGGGAGAATGAATCCCCATGCCTGAGCTAAGTCCTGAGACTAGTGGTGAGGGAGAGAGATGAGAGCTAGAGGAGAAGAATAAGGGCCTCCCTAGTCTAGTGGCGGGGGTGGCTTATGTAGAGTGCGCCACCCCCTTACCTCCTATGTTACAAAGTTGTAAAGCCCGGATAATTATGCTACAGTAAACCCTTGTTAATGGTGCCATGTCATCATGTTACTGTTGCTAATCTCCGCTTGATCCAAATCACAATTCAAATTCAAAATTGAGTTTAAAGGCAAAAATTCAAATTTTGTCAAACATGCAAACTAAAATGCTC
>NC_057811.1:270860098-270895392 GCF_018294505.1 Triticum aestivum
GATGCCTCGGACGCCGCTGCCTCGTCCCGATCTGGCGCCGTGCCGCCCCGACACTGCCTCGCCGCCCCGTCGCCGGAAACGCATCTCCGGCCCCTCCCCGAGCAGACTTTGCACAACTACAGGGCCCCGGTGAGGCCTTGACCGTCTTCGCTCCATTCCCCAGTGATCCGATCGCCGTAGGTCGCCTCCTGCACCCCCGCTCTGGCCACCACCTGCGGTCACCGCCCCGCACGTGCCCGGTGGCCATGCTCGCGCTCACGGCGCGCGCCTTGCCCGAACGCCGCCCGCCTCTGTCCCCGCTTCGCCGTGCCGCTTGCCTAGCGCTACGCCGCGCGCGCCCACACTCCCTGCGCCGCCGTCACCATGCTTGTCGCCTGCCCCGCGCGCGCACGCCCCGCTGCTACCTCCTGCCGCGCTCGACCCCACCTCCTTTGCCGCGCCCCCATGGCCCCTCCCGTCTCCGGCCGCCGCGCCCACTTGCTGAACTGCCTAGCGCCGTGCCCGTCCGCTGTTTGGCGACGCCGGCGGCCCTCCTCGTTAGCTCCACCCGCGGCCTCTGCCCGCCGGCCAGCATCGGCCGCTCCTGTAGTGGCCACGGCCAGACCCCTGGGCGTGCGCCCATGCGGGCAGCGCTCGCACCCCAGGGTGCTTCGCCCAAACCCGCGCCCATTAAGCCGCCCGCCCCGAATGGCCTCGGGTGCCACTTACACGTGGGGCCCAGCCCCTAAAAAATGTGAAAAAATAGTAATTACTTAATTAATTAGTAATTAATCAATTTAACTAATCCTGTTAATTAACCTAACCTAATTAGTCTGATTAGTTAGCTAATTAACTATTAATTAATTAAGCAGACAATGACGATTGGGCCCCACTGTCCAGTTTGACTCAGTCAACCTGCTGACCCTGCTGTTGTCATGATGACGTCATGCTGATGCAATAACCCCATTTTAGAATTAATAATAATTTCAGAATAATGATAAAACTTTATTAATTCATAGAAAATAAACCGTATGTCGGACAAAATAATTTGTACATGAAAGTTGCTCAGAACAACAAGACGAATCCTAATACGCGGTCCGTTCGTCCGCAACATGTCCCTAGCATAGCAAACATGCAACCTTTCCCCTCTTTTTCATCTGTCTAGAAATGCCTAACTTCGGGAAAGCATTTCCAGATGTTTTCCCCCTTTGCCGGTATCGTGTAGCCTTGCGTTAGAACACGCCTAGTGCTGCTTATTGTCTTGTCATGCACTTGTTTGCTTTGTATTTACTATTTCTTCCCCCTCTTCTCTCCGGAAGATCCCGAGACCACTGCTGATGCCCCTGTGATCGACTACGTCGACGACGACCCCTCCTTCTCACCTGAGCAACCAGGCAAGCCCCCCCTTTGATCATCCTGACATCGCCCATTCCATTCTCTCATGCTTGCATTAGATTTTGCTACTGTAAATGATTGCTCCTATTCTGATGCATAGCCTGCTTTTGTAACCTGCTCATTGTACCTTACCTGCTTATCCTAAACTGCTTAGTATAGGTTGGTTAGTGATCCATCTGTGACCCCCACCTTGTCCTTGTTGCCCCTGCTTCATCATCGACGACTCGATCAACATGATCGACGAACAGAGCCCGACACCTCACATCACATCACGCCCCTTTTGTTGCTCGACTCTGCAGAGCTACTATCGAGTGCCGAGGGTGATCCCTCATAACACACTCCTGATGATAATTCTGTAGTGTAGCTATTCGGTTGTGGTCATCGAGGGTGATTTCCTCTTTCACCATTCCCGATGCGGCTTTGTCGTTCAACACCTCAAGTGTGAACCTCGAGGGTGGTCCCTCTTACGTTCACCTTGATGATTACATCGAGTGGAATCCTCCGAGGGTGATTCCTTGGGTTTTCCCCTTGATGTTCGGACACACGGTTACCTTGACTTTTTGTCAGACGTCCAGTTCAGCATTGCGGCACGGTTGGGCCGGCACCATCCATGTAGAGGTGGAGCCTGGACCCTCCTTGCTCGCAACAACCCGGAGTGCAACGGGAGATGGGCCTAGACCCGGGTGTGCTTAGGATGTAGACCGGCGGGGACCTCTCTGCTGAGCCTAGGTAGGGCTACGACGTGTTGATCTTCCGAGGCCGGGCATTGACCCCAGAAAGGTGTGTCCGACCAGAGTGATCGAGCGTGTTGGAAAACGTGGTGCACCCCTGCAGGGAAGATTATCTATTAATAGCCGTGTCCATGGTAACGGACGTTCAGACTTATATCCTGATCTTTTACAACTACAAATGGATACTTGAGATATGTGGCTCCGGGATTGCTTTCTCATAGGGAGTCGAGGAAGGATCTCTGGGCGTTAATGCTACAACATGCTTGTTAAATATAAACTGCTATTCTTTACTCTTCTACATGCCGCAAGATGCTTGGAGCTGCTTGAAGATGCTAATCTTCGATAGGCTAGGCTTCTCCTCTATTCTGGCATTCTGCAGTTCAGTCCACAGATACAGTCGTTCCATTTGATACCAATGCATACTTAGAATAGATCTGATGCTTGCGAGTACTTTGGATGAGTACTCACGGTTGCAGTGCTACCCCTTTTCCCCCTTCCTTCTTCTTTTCGGTTGATGCAACCAGATGGTGGATCCTTGGAGCCAGATGCCACCGCCGACGGATGTTGCTACGTGGAGACCGCCGACGATCAGGAGTAGTTAGGAGGTCCCAGGCAGGAGGCCTTGCCTCTTCGATCGTTGATTTTTGTGCTAGCCTTCTTAAGGCGTCCTTGTCTAACTTTTGTGTGTACTCAGATATTGTTGCTTCCGCTGACGTTTGTGTATCGAGCTTGTATTCGAGCCCTCGAGGCCCCTGGCTTGTAATATGAAGCTTGTTTTATTCTGATTTGTGTCTAGAGTTGTGTTGTGATATCTTCCCGTGAGTCCCTGATCTTGGTCGTACACATTTGCGTGTATGATTAGTGTACGGTCGAATCGGGGGCATCACAAAAGTGGGGCATTGATGCCATAACGTCAGCTTACTATGCTTCGACTGCCATGTCGACTGTTGGTCTTAGCATATCCGAGTGAGCCATACGACTGAGTGGTTGACTGTCTTCCGAGTGATCAATACCACCGAGTCATTGACTGTCTTCCGAGTGGACAGTACGTTGATATGTCCGAGTGGATAGTATTTCTGTATGAGATTTATCTGGACCCACACGATGTGTGGATCCCATGCTTTATGATATTTCGACCCTTCGCGGGCCTACCTGTTATGTGTATCCCCAACACCTGCCCTAGGCGCCCCCTCTTCCTTCTTGGCGCGTGAGGGGGGAGGAAAGGGGGCTGGGTGCCTTATGGCGCCTCCCATTCCTTCTCCCTTGCATGGAGAAACGCAGGAGGGGGCCAACCCCTCCTCTTTCCTTCCCTAGGGGCCAGCGGCCAGGAGGTAGGTGCGCCATACCCCTTGTGGGCTGGTGTGCTTCCTCCTTTTTGGCCCGTTAGGCCCAACTACCCCCGTAGCCTTCCGGAACCCCTTCCGGTAATCCGATAATTATCCGATGCATTCCGAAACTCTTCTGGATACCAAATACTATCATCATATATATATCAATCTTTACCGCCGGACCATTTCGGAGCTCCTCGTCATGTCCATGAACTCATCTGGGACTCCAAACAACAATCGCTCACCAACATACATAACTCATATAGTACTATATTGTCAACGAACGTTAAGCATGCAGACGCTACAGGTTCGAGAATGATGTAGACATGACCGAGACGCATCTCCGGTCAATAACCAATAGAGGGACCTGGATGCCCATATTGTTTCCTACACATTCTACAAAGATCTTTATCGATCAAACCTTTATGACAACATACGTATTTCTATTTGTCTGTCGGTATGTTACTTGCCTGAGATTAGATTGTTGGTATCTCCATACCTGGTTCAATCTCGTTACCAGTAAGTTTCTTTACTCGTTCCATAATACATCATCTTGTAACTAACTCCTTGGTCACTTTGCTTGCGAGCTTCTTGTGATGTTGTATTACCGAGAGGGCCCATAGATACCTCTCCATCATACGGAGTGACAAACCCCAATCTCGACTCACGCCAACTCAACACACACCTTCGGAGATACCTGTAGAGCACCTTTATGATCACCTAGTTACGAAGTGATGTTTGATAGCACGCAAGGTATTCCTCCGGTATCCGGGAGTTGCATGATCTCATGGTCGAAGGAATATGTATTTGACATTAAGAAAGCAGTAGCAATAAATTGAACGATCATATGCTAAGCTAAAGGATGGGTCTTGTCCATCACATCATATTCCTAATGATGTGATCTCGTTATCAAATGACAACTCATGTCTATGGTTAGGAAACCTTAACCATCTTTTAACCAACGAGCTAGTCTAGTAGAGGCTTACTAGGGACTTGGTATTTGCTTATGTATTCACACATGTATTTAAGTTTCCAATCAATACAATTATAGCACGAATAATAAACATTTATCATGATTAAGGAAATATAATAATAAACACTTTATTATTGCCTCTAGGGCATATTTCCAACAACGATTCCCTATACTTGTGGGCCATCAGACATGCAAGCACCCGGCTCGCTTGAGCAACCCACTCGGGCAGAGGGGCCCCACGTGCAAACTGCGCTGGTGGCGCCACGCACACCCTGACTGGCGCGAGGGAACCAGCCGGGTGGGACTGAAGGAATATGCCCTAGAGGCAATAATAAAGTTATTATTTTATATTTCCTTATATCATGATAAATGTTTATTATTCATGCTAGAATTGTATTAACTGGAAACTTGATACATGTGTGGATACATAGACAAAACATTGTGTCCCTAGTAAGCCTCTACTAGACTAGCTCGTTAATCAAAGATGGTTAAGTTTACTTACCATAGACATGTGTTGTCATTTGATGAACGGGATCACATCATTAGGAGAATGATGTGATGGACAAGATCCATCCGTTAGCATAGCATATTGTTCGTTCAGTTTTATTGCTATTGCTTTCTTCATGTCAAATACATATTCCTTCGACTATGAGATTATGCAACTCCCGGATACCGGAGGAATACCTTGTGTGCTATCAAACGTCACAACGTAACTGGGTGATTATAAAGATGTTCTACATGTATCTCCGAAGGTGTTTATTGGGTTGGCATAGATCAAGATTGGGATTTGTCACTCCGAGTATCGGAGAGGTATCTCTAGGCCCTCTCGGTAATACACATCATAAGAAGCCTTGCAAGCAAAATGAGTTAGTTGCGGGATGATGTATTACGGAACGAGTAAAGAGACTTGCCGATAACGAGATTGAACTAGGTATGAAGATACCGACGATTGAATCTTGGACAAGTAACATACCGATGACAAGGGAGTAACGTATGTTGTCATTACGGTTCGACCGGTAAAGATCTTCGTGGAATATGTAGGAGCCAATTTGAGCATCCAGGTTCCACTATTGGTTATTAACCGGAGAGGTGTCTCAGTCATTGTCGGTGTCAAAACCGGCCGATCTCGGGTAGGGGGTCCCGAACTGTGCGTTTGAGGATCGAAGGTAACAGGAGGCAGGGGAGACGATGTTTACCCAGGTTCGGGCCCTCTTAATGGAGGTAATACCCTACTTCTTGCTTGATTGACTTTGATGACTATAGGGGTTACAAGAGTTGATCTACTCGAGATCGTAATGGCTAAACCCTAGATGTCTAGCCTCTATGATTGTGATTGCCGCTACGGACTAAACCCTCCGGTTTATATAGATACCGGAGGGACCTAGGGTTGTAGAGAGAAAGGAATCTTCATATCCGAATGCCAAGCTTGCCTTCCACGCCAAGGAGAGTCCCATCCGGACACGGGGGAAAGCCTTCTATCTTGTATCTTCACGGCCCATTAGTCCAGCCCATGTCACACAGCCCGGATGCCCGGGGACCCCCTAATCCAGGACTCCCTCAATAGCCCCTGAACCAGGCTTCAATGACGATGTGTCCGGCGCGCAAATTGTCTTCGGCATTGTAAGGCAGGTTCCTCCTTCGAACACTTCAAACTAGTTGACCAAAAGAACTATATCTGGCTCTGTATAATAGTTACAACCCCTAACCACACGGGTAAAATACTTACACAAAACAAGTCATATCTTACTGACAGATTTTCCGGCGAGACATTATGTTCTAGCCTTATTATTATTTCGAACCGCTCTTCTGCCTCCCGCTTCGCGTTTCGAGACGCGGTCTTCATCGACACGTCTTGTCAAAGCAGAGATCATGTCCCCTTATTGCGGGATTCTCATCAATATGGGTTTGGGTAATCCAACCATGCCATTTGCATGACCCCCCGGGAATAGGCGAGTTTTAAGGATCGTGGGGGGACGCTCGATATTCACTGCCTTTATAAGAAGATAAGGATCCATCTTTTTACCCCACGCCTTTGTCCTTCCTCAGCCCTTCCATCCCTAAGCTCCAGCGCCCAAGTTCCAAACTTTTCCCTTCGCCACCAACCACTCCAGCCATGTCCGGATACAGCTCGCAAGGCAAGTGGATGGCCTCCTCCGTGACGGAGAAGGACATCAAGGAGCTTCGGGAGGCGAGGTATTTAACAGCGGAAATCAAACACAGATTCCCTGCCAAAGAGCAGGTTATCCCCACTCCAAAGCCCGGTGAGGTTGTATTCGTCCCTCACTTTCTCCGCGGACTTGGGTTTAGCCTACACCCCTTTGTCCGAGGTCTCATGTTCTATTATGGGTTAGGTTTTCACGATCTGGCGCCGAACTCCTTCCTCCACATCTCGGCGTTTATCGTCATGTGTGAAGCATTCCTCCGCATCCCTCCACACTTCGGCCTGTGGCTCAAGACTTTTAATGTGAAGCCGAAGGTGGTCGACGGGCAACACGCAGATTGTGGTGGTGCCATGGTGAGAAAGCTTCCCAAAGCTATCTGGCCCAAAGGGGCCTTTGTGGACACCGTCAAAATATGGCAGCAGGAGTGGTTTTACATCACTGAGCCCCGCGACACCAAGTGGGCGGCCGCCCCTGCATTTAGATCCGGACCCCCGCTGCGGCTTGCGTCATGGACCAACAAGGGTCTGGACTGGGGATCATCCGACGAGGTGCTGATGCTGCAGAAGTGCATCAAAAATATGTTAGAGAAGAACACCAGCCTCACAGATGTGATTCAGGTGATGCTCATCCGCCGGTCCCTTCCCTGCCAACTCCGGCCTCTCCACATGTGGGAATTCAATCCGGAAGGGCCACGAACCTTGAAGAGATTCTTCGGTACGACGCATGAAGCAATTTGGAAACTACTTTTCAAGACTCAAAAGTCGTGGCCAGGGACATCCGAGGACATCGGCCTTGACTGCAATCATCCACCCTCCCCGGTATGTGCTACCTTTCCGAACACAACATAGTTCATTAATCAAAAGAGGGGGTGTACTGATAATTCCGTCCTGTAAAACAGAGCTGGATGAAGAAGGCAGAGCGGATCAGATGTTCAGCTCCATTGCTCGAAAACCCAGCAGATCCTGTTCTAATGAGGATGCTGGTCCCGGCGCCCTACCAAGCGCCGGAAAAAAGGTCCAGAAGAAGAACAAGGGAGCCAAAGATGGCCCCCACCGCAGAGGTACTTCAGACGTGGTGTCCGGAGAAACCATTACTCACTCCTCCGAGGAAGGTGAAGATGGAGAGGAGGAGGAGGCAGAAAGCAATCCTTCCCCGAAGGGGAAGAAGAAGAAGAGGGCAGCCTCCGAAGACCCCGAAGCGGGGGCGTCCAAAAGGGTAAAATTATCTCTACCAGACGACTCGGATTCGGACGTCGAAGCCATCGCCGAGTGGCGCCCCAGGCCGAAGCCCCTCGCCGAATCGTAAGTATCCAAAGATGCCTTACAGAAGGTCGGTCTTTATGATTACGGTCCTAACACATTGTATGGTGCAGTCCGGCCCGCGATCTCCCCAAACAATCATTAGAGGGGAATTCTTTAGATCCGGGGATGATGGAGAGTGAGTCGCCTCCGCGAGCCTCCCCACCAACCGCCATGGACGACACTGAAGTGTTTTCCCACAGGGCCTCTCCGGGCCATGGAGCTGTACAGGAGACCCCCGAAACGGCGCCAGAGGGTAATGCCTTGGTTGCTGAGAACATGGTGGCGCAATCCCCATGAAGACCGACGGCGGGGGCCTTGATCAGTTCGGCCCCCGCCGAACCTCGTTCCGGAAACCCAAACGGTTCCGGAACCAAATAAGCGACCCCCTTCAAGTGAGGGAGTGTCGACTTCTGCGGAAAACTCCACTAGTCTGGAGGTGCCGAACACCCTGATGGAGGCACTGCGACGTGCTTCCATGTCGGAGGAGCACCGTACCCTAATGGGTGTGGTGGTTGAAAAGATTCAGTCCACCAAGAACGGACTGAACGAGGCCTTCACCAGCCTGCTAACAGGCTTCGAGGTATGCAATGTAATATCCCTAACCTCTTTTCATATGAAAAGATGCCTATGTACAGCTAGTAGCCCCTGAGACTCTGATCGTCCCTTTTGCTAAAAAAAGGGGGACAGAGGAAAATTTTCGCAGGAGATAATATACTTGTATACGTTGAAGGCTTCACTGTTAGCGGCGACCGCTTAGGCCGCCGAAGTATCCAAACTTAAACGTAAGCTGGGGTTAGCCGATGAGGATCTAGTCCGCATCAACAAGAGATTGGATGAGGTGCAAGGTATATTTTAGAACACTTTGCTCATGCGCTGCTATGTGTATGATTGTAGGCAGCACGACTGCGGTTGAGACCCTTCAGGGTGAACAGACCCAGGCCAAGGAGCAGGCAAGGATGAACAAGGCGGTTGCTGATAAAGCGACCGAGGACTTGAAGGCCGAACAGGCTGTCCGCTGCCAGTACGAGGAGCAGGTGACCCAAGTAGAGCAGGCGCTCAAGGACGCCGCCGATAAGTACAAGTCCCTAGGGGACAAAAGTAAAGTGCAAGCGACCGACCTTGTCGAGGCCCTTAAAGAGGCCGAGGAGGGGCGGGCCGAATCCCGAGCAGCGCGTGAGGAGATTAAACAAGCCGGACACATAGCGGCCGGTAAGCCTTTCTTCTACAGTGTAAATTCGGCAATTAGTCGTATATTTTACTCATGCCATTTGTGGAACGCTCCAGATGTCTTTGCGGATCTTCCGAAGAGTACCGCCGACGTCGCGCAGTTCTTCGGGGCTCAGGAAGGACACGCGACAGGGGGGGGCTATTCTGGTCATAGTTTGATGCGCGGGAGCGTCCAGCGATGCTAAATGACCAGATGGCGCGGTGGGCCGAGCTGCATAGGATGTCCGGATCGGCCATGAGGGACGTCATAGTCCGGCTATGGCCAACCGAACCCTCTCCAAGGAGCTATTTTGGCCTAGTGCGGCAACTTGTTGACGCTCTGCCCCGTATTGACGCGGTCAAGCGGTCGTCATGTATAGAAGGTGCACGGCTGGCCTTTGCCCGTGTCAAGATGCACTAGGCAAAGATGAAGGCCGCTAGCGTGGCCGTTGAAGGTCCGCCCAGAGACAAGGTCCACCGTACGCTGGAGCGCTATTTTGAAGATGTCCTGGAAGGTGCCCGCTTGATAGAGGGCCAGTGCTTGAAGGACATCTTGTTGGAATGAATGTATCCGGACTATCCGGACAATGTATTATAAACCAAGGCTGTGTAATATATTTGTGTTGTTTGCCTTTAAAAGTATTGTGCCTCCTGAGCGGCCGTGTATATCCCTAAGAGTTTGCCAGTCGTCACTTCAGCCCCCACGTAGGTACTATGGGGGTGTTCGAAATAGCACATGACCACATGTTAACCCAATGTCTTAGTCTGCAAGGGAGGTGTCAGTGCAGCGAACAAGGCAATCGGACTATGTGGCTTTACCACTCTCACTTAGCCATAGGAGTTTGACAATGGGGTTGTAAAATAGCCCCTGGTGCGTATGCGGTGATCGAACTTAGATGCCTTAGACACGTGGCCGAAAACAGAAAAGCCAGCCCTTCGTGTAATATGGGAGAAATTGCTAAAGATTTAGTAAGTCACCGAATTGCTGACCAGGTCTCGCCGCATCATTACAGTCAGTTTCCGGCTTTCCCTACCGAGCTGCTTGACCTGGCTAGCCGGAAACACAATCGCAATAGTTCTCCCTTTACTACCTTCGCCGAAAACGGAACGTAAGGTAGCAAGCACAGGAGCTGGGCAACCCAACCAGTGACCAAAGACGTGATTCGGAGCCGATGCATATAATGCAGTATTCGGGATGCCGAAGTGTACTCTGAGAGTGTTCGGACTTTCTATTGTTGAAGATATATATATGGCTTGAATAGAGCCCCTAGCGATTTAAGTCGTACCAAGGTGTATGTGCCAATTTCGACAGGAAGTGGAAAAAACAGATTAAAAAAAGAAGTCAACACCGAACAGGGTTGGGCGAAAAAGTGTTTCCATTATAATATGATTAGTACGTCAAAACATATTTATACAGAAGATGCGATATGCATCACGACTATTTTACATGCCGAAGACAATGGAAAGCTGTATACAGGTCCTAAAAGTAAAAAGATGATCTTGAAGATCCTTTGGATACTCTGCCGCACGTCTGCGCCGCTTTTCGCCTTGGTGTATGATCCTTTGAGAGGATCAACAATCGAGAATGCATAAGGGGCCTAGAAGGAGGCCCATGTTACCACCAGAAATTGTTGTGGGTTGTAAAGAACCTAAAAAATAAAAACAAGAAGAAAAAGGTGGAACAATATGGAGGTCCGGATAGGGTCAAGCCGTACCGTGGACCTTATGTCTAGCGTGCCTCCGTCCTTGCCCATGGTTTTTTAGCGCGTAGTTATGTATGTGCAGTGCGTATGCCGCTAGCAGGCTGGGTCATTGACAGAGGCCGAATTGCTAATCTAGCCCTGGATGAGCCGGACTGTCATTCTGCAGGGTAGACCAGACTCGTTTAATAGTGTCCGGGGGATTGACTACCAGTGTAGTATTCGGTATAGCGAGGTCCCCCTGCACCTCTGCTGCAAGGGCCGCGGTATGCTCCTCTGTAGGGAGGGAGCGCTCCATGTTTCGATTTAACGCCGTGATAGCCACTACGGAACAGACGATGTCGAAGATCAGGTCTTCACTCCGGAAGTTATCCGGTGAGCTGAAGACGACTAAGAACGTTATGGATCCTGTGCAATAGGCCTCTACGCCGGTTAATACCCCTTTAAAGGTGGTTTTAGTGGGCTTGATTCTTGATGGATCAATGCCCATTTTACAGACGGTGTCCTGATAAAGCAGATTGAGACTGCTACCGCCGTCCATAAGGACTCGCGTGAGGTGGAATCCGTCAATAATTCGATCGAGGACCAATGCAGCTGAACCTCCATGACGGATACTGGTCGGATGGTCTCTGTGATCAAAAGTGATCAGGCAAGCTGACCACGGGTTGAATTTTGGGGCGACTAGCTTGATGGCGTAGACGTCCCTTAACGCGTGCTTGCGCTCCCGCTTAGGGATATGAGTAACGTAGATCATGTTCACCGTTTTGACTTCGGGGGGAAATTTCTTTTGTCCCCCTGTGTTCGGTGGGGGATGTTCTTCGTCGTCGTCCTCGCTGGGCAGCCCTTTCCCCTTGTGTTCGGCGTTGAGTTTGCCGGCCTGTTTAAAGACCCAACAGTTTTTGTTGGTATGATTGGCAGGCTTGTCAGGAGTGTCGTGAATCTGGCAAGGCCGATCGAGTATTCTGTCCAAACTAGATGGACCATCTCTGTTTCCTTTGAATGGCTTCTTTTGTTGACCGGATTTAGAGCCACTGAATCCGACATTGACCGTCGTGTTTTCGGTACCTTCGTTATTGCTTCGACGCTTGTGCTTGTTGCACCGTGGCTTGCCATTGCCATCCCTGGCTTCGGAGGTGCCGGGGTTGCTCGTACCATTGCTTCTACGAGCTAGCCAGCTATCTTCTCCCGTGCAAAAGTGGGTCATAAGTGCGGTAAGGGCTGCCATGGACTTCGGCTTTTCTTGGCCGAGGTGTCAGGCGAGCCACTCGTCTTGGACGCTGTGTTTAAAGGCCGCGAGGGCTTTGGCGTCCGGATAATCCACAATTTGGTTCTTTTTAATTAGGAACCTGGTCCAGAGTTTCCGGGCTGATTATCTGGGTTGCTGGACTTTGTGACTGAGGTCATCGGCGTTTTGTGGCCGAACATAGCTACCTTGGAAGTTGTCTCTAAAGGCATCCTCCAAGTCTTCCCAGCTACCAATAGAATTTTCTGGGAGGTTGTTTAGCCAGTGCCGTGCTGGTCCTTCACCGCGGGCCATGTGGATATAGAGAAGAAAATCTTTAATCCATACTGCGGGATCTATAGTGCCATCGTATGATTCAATGTTCACAAGTTTAAATCCTTCGGGGAACTGGTGCTCCATAACCTCATCGGTGAAGCATAAGGAGTGTGCAGCGCCTCTGTATCGAGCGATGTCACGGCACAGTTCAGATGAAGCCCGAATGCGGTTTTCGGCTCGGGTGAGGTTGTGCTTGTCACGCCAGGCCTGATGGTCGTCCTCTCGTGTTGGAGCATGCTCCCTCGACCCATATATTGATCTTGTCTGACCGGCTCTATTGTCTAGGTCCTTGCGTAGGTCGTAGGTATATCCCGGGGCTGTTGCCTCCTTGCCTCAACGGCGGGGTGGCCCGGGCTGGTGTTCGGCGCACGTAGCCGGTCTGTCCCGTCCACGTGGTGGTCGCTCAGCTTCGTCAGCAGCTTTATTCTTTGGTGGTATTGGCTCAAGGGCCTCGTCATCTAATTGTGGTAGTAGCTTGTGCTTCGGGTAACTCTTAGTTGGGCGTTCGAGGCCGTATTCGTCGGCTGCCAGGACATTAGTCCATCTATCATTGAGTAAATCCTGCTCAGCTTGAAGCTGCTGCTGCTTCTTTTTTAGGCTTCTCGTAGTGGCGATTAGCCGGCTCTTAAAGCGCTCTTGTTCGAGGGGTTCCTCTGGGATGATGAAGTCTTCATCGCCGAGGCTCACATCCTCTTCGGAGATCGGTAGGTAATTACTATCCTCCGAGTCCTCGTTCCCAACCGGATCGTCGGGGTTAACTTTCCCTTCCTCCCAATCATCATGTTCGGATGTTGGCTTGACAGGGGCTTTGGGGTCTTCGGCATTCTCCGGAGTGTTATTGTCTCCGTTGCTGGTGTTGCTGTCTTTGTCGCAACGCATTTTGAGCAGTGCCGCGGACAACGACGCTTCGAAGGTTCCTCAACAGGCTTGTCATCAACCGGATCCTCCTTGCCGTTGTCGCCATCTTCTTTGGGTGTGTCCACCATGTACACGTCGTATATGGAGGTGGCCGTCCATCGTCCGGTAAACGGAGGGTCTTGGCCTTGCTCGTCTCCGGCATCGTCATCCATACCATTGATGTCTTCGGAGGCGTAGTCCAGCATGTCGGTTAGATCTTCGACAGTGGCTATAAAGTGGGTGATGGGTGGGACATAAAATTCTCCACTCTCAGCCCCTAGTCCGGGCTGGGCATGATTCAAAAGCGGTTCCTCTCTGTGATGACGAGCGATCGCATTAAGTCCAGAGCCTCGTTTAGAAGCGAGGTTTGGATAGGGAAACGGGAGTCCGTAGGGCTGACCGGGACGAGAGCCTCCTAGCCGCGCCCATTTAACGTGGACCTCGAGAGTTCGGATTTGGAGTCCGAGGGAGAATCCGGCTTTTTAGCAACGGGGGGAGCTCGTTTTGTCTTCGGGTTTGCTGATGATGTCGTCCCCTTCGGATCTCCAGTAGCAAGTTCCATAACTGCAGACAGTCCGACAGGCTCTAAACTCCTGCCTTTGGACCTGGTAGTGTGCTCCGGATCTAAGGTCGGAGTGGCGGTTGGGGCCGCGAACCCTTTGAAGATCAAGTCTCCACGGATATCAGCGACATAGTTCAGATTTCCAAAACCGATCTAATGACCAGCGGCGTAGCTGTCAATCTGCTGCAAGTGGCCAATCGAGTTGGCACGCAGTGCGAGGCCGCCGAATACGAAGATTTGGCCGGGGTGGAAAGTCTCCCCTGAAACAACATTATTGTAGATGATCGAACGAGCCATCGAGCCTTCTATCGTCAGCATAGAGGAACTCTCAATGAAAGCACCAATGTTGGTGTCAAAACCGGCCAATCTCGGGTAGGGTGTCCCGAACTGTGCGTCTCAGGATTGAAGGTAACATGAGGCAGGGGACACGATGTTTACCCAGTTTCAGGCCCTCTTAATGGAGGTAATATCCTACTTCCTGCTTTATTGACTTTGATGAGTATAGGGGTTACAAGAGTTGATCTACCTCGAGATCGTAATGGCTAAACCCTAAATGTCTAGCATGTATGATTGTGATTGCCGCTACAGACTAAACCCTCCATTTTATATAGATACAGAGGGGCCTAGGGTTGTACAGAGTCGGTTTACAGAGAAAGGAATCTTCATATCCGAACGCCAAGCTTGCCTTCCACACCAAGGAGAGTCCCATCTTGACATGGGGAAAGCCTTCTATCTTGTATCTTCACGGCCCATCAGTCCGGCCTATGTCACACAGCGCGGACGCCCGGGGACCCCCTAATCCAGGACTCACTCAGTGTCTACATAGTTCTCGAACCCGTAGGGTCCGCACGCTTAACGTTAGATGACGATTTTGTATTATATGAGGTATGTGATTTGGTGACCGAATGTTGTTCGGAGTCCCAGGTAAGGTCATGGACATGACGAGGAGTGTTGAAATGGTCGAAAGGTAAAGATTGATATATAGGATGATAGTATTCGGACACTAAAGTGTTCTGGAGAGTACCGGGTACATATCGGGTCACCAGAAGGGGTTCCGGGCACCCCCGACAAAGATATGGGCCTAATGGGCCAAGAGGGGAAACACAGGAGCCAGCTGGGGCTGCTGTGCCCCCCATATGGGCCGTACCTTAGGAGGAAGGAAAGGGGGGAAGAGAGAAGGAAGGGGAGGGATTCAGGCTCCCCGTTCCTTCCCTCCTCCCTCCTCTTTCCTTCCCCCTCTCGTGAATATGGTAGGGGGGAGATTGTTAAAGGCCCGCAAGAATTCCTCCTACTTGGGGCGCCCCTTGGCTGCTCCCTCTCCCTCCCACCTATATATATGAGGGGGGAGGCACCTAGAACACAGAATAACATCTGTTAGCCGTGTGCGGCGCCTCCCTCCACAGATTACATCTCCGGTCATATCTTCGTAGTGCTTAGGCGAAGCCCTGCGCGGATCACTTCACCATCACCGTCACCACGCCGTCATGCTGACAGAACTCTCCATCGACACTTTGCTGGATCAAGAGTTCGAGGGACGTCATCAGGCTGAACGTGTGCAGAATTCGGAGGTGCCGTACGTTCGGTGCTTGATCGGTCAGAAGGAGAAGAAGTTCGATTACATCAACCACGTTGTCAAACGCTTCTGCTTTTGGTCTATGAGGGTACATAGACATTGTCAAATCCCTAGCTTCTCGTATTGCACTAGGCTAGCTTCAGGTGTGCATCATGTTTGAATTTTGCAGAAAATTGAAATGGGGATTGCATAAACCCTAGCATCAAAGGAATTCACTAGGCTCAACTAAAATATTCTCAGTGTTTCCAAATGGCTTTCAAAAATGTTCATCATTTCTGGAAAATGTTGGAAACAATAACCAGTGGTGCTGCACATTTTTCCATGACATATTTGGGCTCTGGATTAAATCATACTCTATTTGCATTTGGGCATTTAAATGCTATTAAATATTTTAAATGCTCAAATAATCATAAACTAAAATGTTTACTGTAGGATATATTCCCAACAGTGATCATGAGTAGTTTCATGATTTTTGGAAGTGTCTAAGTATTTTTAATAAAGCCCTAAAGACTACAGAATATTAGAAAACAGAAACAAATAAAAAAAGAGAGAGAAAGGAAACCTACCTGGGCCACTTACCTGGCCCAGCTCCTCCAGCCGGCCCAGCCCACCTGGCAAGTGCCAGTCGTCTTCCACCTCGCGCCAATCGGACGCGGAGCGCGTGCCCGACGCGCGCGTGCCCGTAGCTCGCCACCTCCTGCTTGCCGCCGACAGCCTGGAGCTGGCTAAGGGCGCCACGCAACCCCTCTGGCCCTCTCTCACTCT
This sequence comes from Triticum aestivum, assembly GCF_018294505.1. Classification (NCBI taxonomy): domain Eukaryota; kingdom Viridiplantae; phylum Streptophyta; class Magnoliopsida; order Poales; family Poaceae; genus Triticum; species Triticum aestivum. The sequence goes on from NC_057811.1 coordinate 270,876,229, forward strand.
CCCCGTGGCTCTCTCCCCTCTGCCCCCTTCCTCTCACCCGCGCCGAGCGCAGCCGTCGCCGCCGACGAGCACCACCGTAGCCACAGCCACCCCCTCACCCCTCCGACGTGCCCATGAGCTCCGTGACGTCGTCCTTGTCACCTCTACCGAGCCAAGCAAGCCGGGAAGCACTGCAGTGACGCCATCATCATCATCTACACCGACGGGCGCCCGAGATCGCCGTCGTCAATCCGTCGCCTCCGACGCTTCCCCGAGCACGTTGACCTTCTCTACCGCATCTTTGTGAGCTCCTACACCTTCCCCCGTGCTCACCCCCTCTGTTCCCGCTCTCTAACCGCATCCCCGCCATGGCCGAGCACTCGCTGCCGCCGCCGCGAAGCTCGCCGCTGCTAGCTGCCCTGCCCGACCAACCCAAGCATGGAGTCGTGCTCCGGGTTTCTCCAGGAACCCGTAGCGCGCCTTAGGTCGCCCGCTCGTGCACCGTGGCCCTCGCACCCGTGCAAGCCGCAGCTGCGCCGCCGCGGAACTCGACGCTGTCGACGTTCCCGGCCACCCTAGCATCGCCTGAGGCCACCAACCTACGCGCCTCCTTGCTCCGGTTCCAACGCGCCCAGCCACGCGAGCTCTCATCGCCGGAGATGGCCAGACGAGGAGCGCCGCCGCGTCCTGATTAGCACCGGCGGCTAAACGCCGGCTAGGTGACGTGGCAGATTAGGTTAGCCACTAACCCCGTGGTTAGTTTAACCCAGTGTCACTGACACCGGGCCCCACGACGGGTCAAAGCTGAGTCAACGCGGGGTTAACCGGAGTTCAACACTGTCTCAATGACATGCGGGTCCCACCGTCAGGTTTGACCGTGGTTGACTGCTGACGTCGCTATGACACACTGCTGACGTCATAAATACATTTGCTGGGATTTTCTTATTTAGTAATAAATCTGAAAATTCCAGAAAATGTTTAAAACTTCAAAAACCCATAGAAATTCAACCGTAGCTCCAAATCAAATAATTTATATATGAAAAATTATCAGAAAAATCCAATCTATCCATTTATGATACTTTCATGCATGAGAAACCAACTTATACCTGCTGTATAACTGAAAACATTCAAATGGCATTTTAAATGCTCAAACTAGAGTTTGCATTTGAACCTTTGGTTCAAATGGACTCCCTTGCACTTGTTGCTAGCTGCATTAGGTCCATTCACAGCATATTGCCATGTCATGATCATGCATCATATTGTGCATTGCATTGATTGATTTCTTCTCTGTTGCCGGTATTTGTCCCCCCCGGTAGACGATGTTCCGGCGTTGTGATCGTTGACACTAATGAAGACTCAATGCTATCTTCAGAAGTGCCAGGCAAGCAAGCCCCCTTGTTCATTCCGATACAATCCCACTCTCTCGCTCCTGCTCTCTTTTACTGCATTAGGACAACAACGCTTCAACTGTTACTTGTTGCGGTAGTTGAACCCCTTTCCTCTGCATGACCTGTCATTGTCACAGTAAATAGATGAAACCCACTAGCATGAGTAGGAGTTGTTTGAGCCCTGATGTGCCTACTCATTCATGCTTGTTTGTCATGCCTGCTATTGCTTAGAGTTGTGTCAGGTCTGATTCATCGGGAATGAATTGGAAAGTTGTGAACATGTCCTACTGTGTGAGAGCTAAATGTGTGAACACGATTTGGTAAAGGTAGCGGTGAGAGGCCATGTAGGAGTACATGGTGGGTTGTCTCATTGAAACCGTCCTCAGGAACTGAGTTCTGTGTTTGTGATCCATGAACAGTTACTACCACACATTGGGTTCCGGTAACTCGACCCCTCTCGGCTTATTAACCGCCTCGATCTCTGTCCAGGAGTTGCAACTAGTCTCTGGTGTTTGTAGGTAGTGTTAGTAGTCTACCAAGTGGCACCCGGTACAGGTGGGCTTGGGACAGACTAGGCACACGTGGCCTGGTGTACCGAGTGGCACCCGGATGGTGGGCTCGGGAACCCTGCACACATCGTTTGGGGCCGTGAGCGACACCCCGGCCGGATCTCCTTGCGGATGGAACCCGAATAGGCGATAAACCTGGACGAGAGACTTGTGTGGTTAGTCAGGTCGTGGCCGACTCCCTCGCCAGGCTTCCGCTTGAAGGTTGCCGAGGTACACGAGGTGTACATGGTGGTAAGTGGCGAGAGCGTGTGTGACGAAGTACACCCCTGCAGGGTTAATATGATCTATTCGAATAGCCGTGTCCACGGTAAAGGACTTCTGGGTTGACTGTACAGTTCATAGACAAGTGAAAGTGGATACTCTAAAATGCGCAAGATAAGTGTGAGTGCTATGGATGGCGTTCTCGTAGGGAGACGGGAGCGGATCCATAGTGGTGTATTGATATGGTGAATATGTGGACTCGTGTGCGCCACCTCAAAAGAGTTACTTGCAGTCATAGTTTAGGATAGCCACCAAGTCAAAGCTGGCTTGCTGCAGTTAAACTCCACCACCCCCTTTGTTGATACCGATGCATATGTAGATAGTTCTGATGTAAGTCTTGCTGGGTACAATTGTACTCACGTTTGCCTATTTTATGTTTTGCAGAGAGACGTCAGTCTCGCTAGTAGTTCCGTGTGGACTTCGACGTTTAGCTTGTTACCTCAGCTACGATCTTGTGCCCTCGGCAGGATCTGGTAGATAGTCAGGCTTCTCAGCCTTTTCATTTATAGATGTCTGTACTCAGACATGTTAAGCTTCCGCATGTGCTTTGACTTGTATGCTCTGAATGTTGGGTCATGAGACCCATGTTTGTAATATCTGGCTCTTCGGAGCCTAATGAATAAATACTCTGAGTCGCAGAGTCTTGTTGTGATGCCATGTTGTATTTGCACATATCTAGCATATTGTGTGTATGATTGAAATGCTTGGTATGTGTGGGATCCGACAACCTAGTTGTTTATCCTTGGTAGCCTCTCTTATGGGGAAATGTAGTCTTGTGCTTCCATGAGCCATAGTAGTCCACTACAGCCCGGTTCACCGGAGTCCTGCTAGCCCAGCACTACTGCTCCGGAACACTTGACTGGCCGGCATGTGATTCACTTCGTTCCTGTGTCTGTCCCTTCGGGGAAATGTCACGCGGTGACATCCGGAGTCCTTCCTAGCCTGCTACAGCCCGGGTTCCCGGAGTCCTGTTAGCCCAGTGCTACAGCCCGGATTCGCACGCTGCTGACCGACACGTTCGATGTTGATTCATGTATGCCTGTCCCCGTAAGTTAGTGCCACTTTGGGTTCACGACTAGTCATGTCGGCCCGGGTTCTCTGTCATATGGATGCTAGCGACACTATCATATACGTGAGCTAAAAGACGCAAACGGTCCCGGGCCATGGTAAGGCGACACCCGTGGGAATACCGTGCGTGAGGCCGCAATCTGATATGAGGTGTTACCGGCTAGATCGATGTGACTTGGAATCGGGGTCCCGACAGCGTTGGTATCAGAGCCTGACTGCCTGTAGGTTTACGAAGCCAAACTGGTCGAAGTTGAGTCTAGAAATGCTTTAGTTATATAAGGGAATTGATTGTGGAAGGGAACGTAAGGCTCTTTTTTACTCCTTTACCTTATGCCCTTCTGATCTGAGTCACCCTCTTCTCTTCTGCGGGGATTAAGAACTAGGCTTCTCATCTTTCTATCAGGATCACGTGTTACTAATCCGTAGACTCGTAGGATTGTTGGTTTCAAGCCTCAGTTTAGTTTCTACTACTTCCATGAGTTGACAGTTTATCCCAGAACCTTGATATGATGTTGTTAAGTGACTATGCAAATCCTTGTGGATGTCTCAAATCCTTTCTAAGCATTTACAGCCGTTATGCTATCCGAGTCATCCCAGGCTTCTAAACAATCTGATGCATTTGCAAAATCCTTTCCCTCTGTTTTTGCGTCCCTTTGGGCCAGATTAAGCACACTATCGGTGCGTTGAGGCACTCTATTGCCTCGGTATATATGTTGGAGCTATTATTATGACCCTAGGTGTTTTAGGGAGTCGCCTAGTAATCTAGCCATGTTTTGTGTTCCCGGTGTGATGATTCTGGCCATTATTCTCGAAAGCATCCCGTGATGCCATTTAGTAGTAGGTATTCTATTTCTGGGTTCTTGAACCCAAGATTCACTCTACTTACCTCGTGTTGATAGTGTTGCTAGTTCCTTTAGGATATTAGTAACCTTTGTGATAGTCTTCGAGGTCCGTGGTATCTCATTCTTCCAATACCATGAACCATTATGGCAGAAGTTCTTTTAACCAAAAGATCACAACCAGGGCGCTCTTGAGGAGTACTCCATTCATATTGTAACTCTGCCAGTCCTTCCTGCACTGCATGGATTATCCGGAAGAAATATGGTGAACTTGTTCGACATACTAATCCATGCATCCGCAACTCAGAAAATCATATGTTCTTTTGGGTTGTCCCTCTTTAGCTGTATTCCGACCTTCATCTATCAATTGATAGTCAAGGGTATGTGTGCGATCGTGTTATCGATGCCTATTATTCTTGTGGTCTGTCGAGCCGTTCTATTTCAGAATGACTAGGAGAAACTAACTCCAGAACCTCATCCATATCTAGGATCGGGTCAAAGCAATTGTATTCTGCAGACCAAGATGCCAATCCAGCTTTTTGCTCTGCTCTACCTTGGAGTGTTACCATCTTTATGCCAAGAGTGTCATGAGAATTGCACCACCTCTCATGAATTCTTGACGCAGTGATACTTCTCGCCATCATTATTCATTCCTCGGTCCCGTGTTGTCACAACCGGAATACCGACAAGTGAACCGTGATGTGTGAAATCAATACTCTGAGCAACTCGTTGCTTGGTAGTTAATGGCAATACTCTCATTCTTAGCGTGCTGGTTATTGAATCATCATCCTAAGATTGATCGTGCTACCTAGTCCTTATTTTTGGTGCACTCTTCAATCAATGAGTTAGGATTTTGTCAAACCCTTGCTCAGTTGATCATATCGTCTTGCCCTGAAAAGCAAGATTATTCTCGAGCTTAGTAACATATCGGTGGTTCGTGATTTTCCGAATATCTTCTCAGAAGTATCACCAGGTTGTCACCTGACCGCTATGTTGAGCTCGTGATCAAATGGTTTTCCTATAAACCACTCTTTCTCCAAGAATCTGTGTTGGATACCTTGAGCTAGTTGGTTAAGCTAAACAACAACTTGGAGAGTTGGAAGATAAAAGCTTGCCTGACTTAGTTCTTTCCAAAGGATATCTCTTGTGTGTGTGTTTGTTGTAGAAAGATGATTTCTTCATCGATTGGTCCTCGTGATCAATTAATGGACCTAACATCTTAAACAAACTTTGATTTGAGTATGGGTTCATATCAAATCAAATCAGAACCAACGATGTTCGTAATGTTGTCTTACTCGTGGTTGATTCCTCGAGCATACACCATTACATCTTTGGGTCTGACCAACGCTATCACTTGTTCACATAATTATGGAATTCCATCTCCATGGAAACCTGGATGAATTGTTGTTGAGCCCATCAGCAACACTGCTACCTTCTCCATGACTCGTATTGAACATCCAGCTAGTGTTGGAAACTTTTTGAAAGCATTTTCTTCGTGCTAGCTCATGAAGTATATGTTTGGATGAAAGTAGTGACTTCCTCTAATTCACGTGCTTTTGATGTAAGCTGCCACCGTGGATTCGAGAAAGCTTGTTTTGCTCCCTTTGGAATCATCCCAAGTCAGTCATGCATATGTGCGAAGTGTTCTGTGGTCTGGAGACTTGCAACCTCCATTCTATATGTGTTCCTAGCACACCAAGCCACTGAATAATTTGTTCAAGGATAATAAGTTTTAAGTGCTAGTCCTGAAGGTACCAGACGGATTTGTACAAGATTCCGTTATCCTCGATGATGGTTCCCAACCAGAACTCGGTAGTGTTTTATTATAGGACTACCATGTGATCGTGCTTGTCTAGGACAGTGTGTTCACAGGTGTGTAGCAGAACCAGCTCATGTTTTGGAGCTTGCTATCGTAGTTCATCTCCCGAGAATCTCGCAACGTCATCTCGTCGATTTGTGTTGCAAACTTTCATTTTTCTCTCTAGACTGGACGAGTCTGGAATATCCTGACACCAACCAGATCTGAATCTCGGGCAGATATGATGGTTGGAACTTTTCCAAGATTATGATGTAGGTCCCGACAGGGTTGATGTTCTGGCCGACACACCTAGCCGGAAGATCTATCATTGTAGTATCTTGATTGAGCTATTTAACCATCTTCTCCATGAGGATTTCGTGTGACTTATTCTAGAAGTGTTCCTTATGGATCCTTTGTGCTCCCGAAGTCAGACCTTTACTTGATGGCCATGTTGATGCTTTTAAGCATGACCGTAGTAACCAGTACATCAAGGAGAACATTAGAAGCGGAGTGCTAAATGTCTCTCGGTCGATCATCCAGATTTTGCTCCCTTGGCTTCGCTAAGGTGAAATCTGAGAAAGTGTTGTCCTCCTTTGCACCTGCATCCTCCATCACCGTTCATTATGGTAGTATGATGTGTTGCCAGGATCCTCGGCACGGATGTTGGTAAAACCTTGATGAACATGGAAATGCTCAAGTTCTTGAAAGCACGCTCAGTCACTAGGTTATATCCTTGGTATCAACTGGAATGTGCCTTCCATTTGCCGAGTTGTTCTATAACCATAGCTTCCTTTCCAAATTGAGTGTGCCATTCTTTTGAATTCTTTCAAACGATCATTGTAAATTGCCTTACGCTGGTATAAAGAGTTTCAATGATCTTTGTATCAAAAGTAATTCTTTTTGCCACTTAAGGGAAGAATTCTACGAGTCACCTTTCCTAAGGTGCCCCGTTATGGAGTCATGGTAATTAACTCCTCGCTGCTTTGGAACCCATGCACCATACTATCTAAGCGTGGGATTGTTGCCCACCAAATCAAACCTCATCGTTTGTTCTTCCATCCCTCTCGACGTGTTTTGTGTCTCAACTCGAGATGTTTCAACATCTCATTCCGCGAGTTGATCTTGTATAGCTCGATCTTCGAGAAGATCAATCCTGTAGAGTTTCCCTCTCTTCCGTCATCATAGTTGGATGAAGCTCTCGAAAGAAAAGATGTCAAGATCAAGATGATGCAATGAATCAACACCTTCGAGGAGAACAATTGGATCATGAAGATTATGTTAGTTGCGTTCCCCTTTCACCTTACCCTACGCTTGAATCTCGGGACGAGATTCTTGTTTTAGTGGGGGTGAGTTGTCACATCCCTAGCTTCTCGTATTGCACTAGGCTAGCTTCAGGTGTGCATCATGTTTGAATTTTGCAGAAAATTGAAATGGGGATTGCATAAACCCTAGCATCAAAGGAATTCACTAGGCTCAACTAAAATATTCTCAGTGTTTCCAAATGGCTTTCAAAAATGTTCATCATTTCTGGAAAATGTTGGAAACAATAACCAGAGGTGCTGCACATTTTTCCATGACATATTTGGGCTCTGGATTAAATCATACTCTATTTGCATTTGGGCATTTAAATGCTATTAAATATTTTAAATGCTCAAATAATCATAAACTAAAATGTTTACTGTAGGATATATTCCCAACAGTGATCATGAGTAGTTTCATGATTTTTGGAAGTGTCTAAGTATTTTTAATAAAGCCCTAAAGACTACAGAATATTAGAAAACAGAAACAAATAAAAAAAGAGAGAGAAAGGAAACCTACCTGGGCCACTTACCTGGCCCAGCTCCTCCAGCCGGCCCAGCCCACCTGGCAAGTGCCAGTCGTCTTCCACCTCGCGCCAATCGGACGCGGAGCGCGTGCCCGACGCGCGCGTGCCCGTAGCTCGCCACCTCCTGCTTGCCGCCGACCGCCTGGAGCTGGCTAAGGGCGCCACGCAACCCCTCTGGCCCTCTCTCACTCTCCCCGTGGCTCTCTCCCCTCTGCCCCCTTCCTCTCACCCGCGCCGAGCGCAGCCGTCGCCGCCGACGAGCACCACCGTAGCCACAGCCACCCCCTCGCCCCTCCGACGTGCCCATGAGCTCCGTGACGTCGTCCTCGTCACCTCTACCGAGCCAAGCAAGCCGGGAAGCACTGCAGTGACGCCATCATCATCATCTACACCGACGGGCGCCCGAGATCGCCGTCGTCAATCCGTCGCCTCCGACGCTTCCCCGAGCACGTTGACCTTCTCTACCGCATCTTTGTGAGCTCCTACACCTTCCCTCGTGCTCACCCCCTCTGTTCCCGCTCTCTAACCGCATCCCCGCCATGGCCGAGCACTCGCTGCCGCCGCCGCGAAGCTCGCCGCTGCTAGCTGCCCCGCCCGACCAACCCAAGCATGGAGTCGTGCTCCGGGTTTCTCCAGGAACCCGTAGCGCGCCTTAGGTCGCCCGCTCGTGCACCGTGGCCCTCGCACCCATGCAAGCCGCAGCTGTGCCGCCGCGGAACTCGACGCCGTCGACGTTCTCGGCCACCCTAGCATCGCCTGAGGCCACCCACCTACGCGCCTCCTTGCTCCGGTTCCAACGCGCCCAGCCACGCGAGCTCTCATCGCCGGAGATGGCCAGACGAGGAGCGCCGCCGTGTCCTGATTAGCACCGGCGGCTAAACGCCGGCTAGGTGACGTGGCAGATTAGGTTAGCCACTAACCCCGTGGTTAGTTTAACCCAGTGTCACTGACACCGGGCCCCACGACGGGTCAAAGCTGAGTCAACGCGGGGTTAACCGGAGTTCAACACTGTCTCAATGACATGCGGGTCCCACCGTCAGGTTTGACCGTGGTTGACTGCTGACGTCGCTATGACACACTGCTGACGTCATAAATACATTTGCTGGGATTTTCTTATTTAGTAATAAATCTGAAAATTCCAGAAAATGTTTAAAACTTCAAAAACCCATAGAAATTCAACCGTAGCTCCAAATCAAATAATTTATATATGAAAAATTATCAGAAAAATCCAATCTATCCATTTATGCTACTTTCATGCATGAAAAACCAACTTATACCTGCTGTATAAGTGAAAACATTCAAATGGCATTTTAAATGCTCAAACTAGAGTTTGCATTTGAACCTTTGGTTCAAATGGACTCCCTTGCACTTGTTGCTAGCTGCATTAGGTCAATTCACAGTATATTGCCATGTCATGATCATGCATCATATTGTGCATTGCATTGATTGATTTCTTCTCTATTACGTTATTTGTCCCCCCGGTAGACGATGTTCCGGCGTTGTGATCGTTGACACTAATGAAGACTCAATGCTATCTTCAGAAGTGCCAGGCAAGCAAGCCCCCTTGTTCATTCCGATACAATCCCACTCTCTCGCTCCTGCTCTCTTTTACTGCATTAGGACAACAACGCTTCAACTGTTACTTGTTGCGGTAGTTGAACCCCTTTCCTCTGCATGACCTGTCATTGTCACAGTAAATAGATGAAACCCACTAGCATGAGTAGGAGTTGTTTGAGCCCTGATGTGCCTACTCATTCATGCTTGTTTGTCATGCCTGCTATTGCTTAGAGTTGTGTCAGGTCTGATTCATCGGGAATGAATTGGAAAGTTGTGAACATGTCCTACTGTGTGAGAGCTAAGTGTGTGAACATGATTTGGTAAAGGTAGCGGTGAGAGGCCATGTAGGAGTACATGGTGGGTTGTCTCATTGAAACCGTCCTCAGGAACTGAGTTCTGTGTTTGTGATCCATGAACAGTTACTACCACACATTGGGTTCCGGTAACTCGACCCCTCTCGGCTTATTAACCGCCTCGATCTCTGTCCAGGAGTTGCAACTAGTCTCTGGTGTTTGTAGGTAGTGTTAGTAGTCTACCAAGTGGCACCCGGTACAGGTGGGCTTGGGACAGACTAGGCACACGTGGCCTGGTGTACCGAGTGGCACCCGGATGGTGGGCTCGGGAACCCTGCACACATCGTTTGGGGCCGTGAGCGACACCCCGGCCGGATCTCCTTACGGATGGAACCCGAATAGGCGATAAACCTGGACGAGAGACTTGTGTGGTTAGTCAGGTCGTGGCCGACTCCCTCGCCAGGCTTCCGCTTGAAGGTTGCCGAGGTACACGAGGTGTACATGGTGGTAAGTGGCGAGAGCGTGTGTGACGAAGTACACCCCTGCAGGGTTAATATGATCTATTCGAATAGCCGTGTCCACGGTAAAGGACTTCTGGGTTGCCTGTACAGTTCATAGACAAGTGAAAGTGGATACTCTAAAATGCGCAAGATAAGCGTGAGTGCTATGGATGGCGTTCTCGTAGGGAGACGGGAGCGGATCCATAGTGGTGTATTGATATGGTGAATATGTGGACTCGTGTGCGCCACCTCAAAAGAGTTACTTGCAGTCATAGTTTAGGATAGCCACCGAGTCAAAGCTGGCTTGCTGCAGTTAAACTCCACCACCCCCTTTGTTGATACCGATGCATATGTAGATAGTTCTGATGTAAGTCTTGCTGGGTACAATTGTACTCACGTTTGCCTATTTTATGTTTTGCAGAGAGACGTCAGTCTCGCTAGTAGTTCCGTGTGGACTTCGACGTTTAGCTTGTTACCTCAGCTACGATCTTGTGCCCTCGGCAGGATCTGGTAGATAGTCAGGCTTCTCAGCCTTTTCATTTATAGATGTTTGTACTCAGACATGTTAAGCTTCCGCATGTGCTTTGACTTGTATGCTCTGAATGTTGGGTCATGAGACCCATGTTTGTAATATCTGGCTCTTCGGAGCCTAATGAATAAATACTCTGAGTCGTAGAGTCTTGTTGTGATGCCATGTTGTATTTGCACATATCGAGCATATTGTGTGTATGATTGAAATGCTTGGTATGTGTGGGATCCGACAACCTAGTTGTTTATCCTTGGTAGCCTCTCTTATGGGGAAATGTAGTCTTGTGCTTCCATGAGCCATAGTAGTCCGCTACAGCCCGGTTCACCGGAGTCCTGCTAGCCCAGCACTACTGCTCCGGAACACTTGACTGGCCGGCATGTGATTCACTTCGTTCCTGTGTCTGTCCCTTCAGGGAAATGTCACGCGGTGACATCCGGAGTCCTGCCTAGCCTGCTACAGCCCGGGTTCCCGGAGTCCTGTTAGCCCAGTGCTACAGCCCGGATTCGCACGCTGCTGACCGACACGTTCGATGTTGATTCATGTATGCCTGTCCCCGTAAGTTAGTGCCACTTTGGGTTCACGACTAGTCATGTCGGCCCGGGTTCTCTGTCATATGGATGCTAGCGACACTATCATATACGTGAGCTAAAAGACGCAAACGGTCCCGGGCCATGGTAAGGCGACACCCGTGGGAATACCGTGCGTGAGGCCGCAATCTGATATGAGGTGTTACCGGCTAGATCGATGTGACTTGGAATCGGGGTCCCGACAGACATACTCTCCCCCTCTCGTTGCTATGCATCTCCTAGACAGATCTTGCGTGAGCGTAGGAATTTTTTTGAAATTGCATGCTACGTTTCCCAACAGTGGCATCCGAGCCAGGTCTATGCGTAGATGATATGCATGAGTAGAACACAAAGAGTTGTGGACGGTGATCGTCATACTGCTTACCACCAATGTCCTATTTTGATTCGGCGGTATTGTTGGATGAAGCGGCCCGGACCAACCTGACATGACCACGTTCATGAGACAGGTTCCACCGACAGACATGCAACTAGTTTTGCATAAAGGTGGCTGACGGGTGTCTGTTTCTCCAAGTTTAGTTGAATCGGTTTTGGCTACGGCCGGTCCTTATGGAAGCTTAAAATAACAAACTTGATAAATCAGCGTTGTGGTTTTGATGCGTAGGTAAGAACGGTTCTTGCTAGAAGCTCGTAGCAGCCATGTAAAACTTGCAACAACAAAGTAGAGGACGTCTAACTTGATTTTGCAGGGCATGTTGTGATGCGATATGGTCAAGACATGATGTGATATACGTTATAGTATGAGATGATCATGTTTCATAAAATTTATGGGCAACTTGCAGGAGCCTTATGGTTGTCTCTTTATTATATGAAATGCAAACGCCATGTAATTGCTTTACTTTATCACTATGCGTTAGCGATAGTTGTAGAAGCAATAGTTGGCGAGACGACCATGATGCAACGGTGGAGATCAAGGTGTCGAGCCGGTGACGATGGAGATCATGATGATGCTTTGGAGATGGAGATCAAAAGCACAAGATGATGATGGCCATATCATGTCACATATTTTTGATTGCATGTGATGTTTATCTTTTATGCATCTTATTTTGCTTAGTATGGCGGTAGCATTATAAGATGATCCCCTACTAAAATTTCAAGGTATAAGTGTTCTTCCTGAGTATGCACTATTGCGACACTTCGTCGTGCTGAGACACCACGTGCTGATTGGGTGTGATAAGCTTTACGTTCACATACAACGGGTGCAAGACAGTTTTGCACATGCGGAATACTCAGTTTAAACTTGACGAGCCTAGCATGTACAGACATGGCCTCGGAACACTGGAGACCGAAAGGTCGAACATGAATCATATAGTAGATATGATCAACATAGAGATGTTCACCATTGAAGACTAATCCATCTCACGTGATGATCGGACATGGTTTAGTTGATTTGGATCACGTATCATTTAGATGACTTGAGAGATGTCTATCTAAGTGGGAGTTCTTAAGTAATATGATTAATTGAACTTATTTTATCATGAACTTAGTCCTGATAGTATTTGCATATCTATGTTGTAGATCTATAGCTCGCGTTATAGCTCCCCTGTGTTTTTGATATGTTCCTAGAGAAAACTAAGTTGAAAGATGATAGTAGCAATGATGCAGACTGGGTCCGTGATCTAAGAATTATCCTCATTGCTGTACGGAAGAATTATGTCCTTGATGCACCGCTAGGTGACACACCTATTGCAGGAGCAGATGCAGACGTTATGAACGTTTGGAAAGCTCGATATGATGACTACCCGATAGTTTAGTGCACCATGCTTTACGGATTAGAACCGGGACTTCAAAAACGTTTTGAACACCATGGAGCATATGAGATGTTCCAAGAGCTGAAAATAATATTGTTGACGCTCAAAAGTGGCACGATCATGAAGAGTAGCTTGAAGCTATGTCAAGATTAATTCAAACTTATTATTGAAAGTCACCATGGGATGGCTCTCTTCAAGAAGATCAAGATGGATATGAAGATGGTCTAAAACGGAGCTCGGTTGCAAAAGTTATGACAAATTCAAGACGGTCATGTTGACACTAGATTAAAGAATGGCTTGAAACCCAATTAAGATGGCCTCAAATGGAAAAAGTTTCAACATGAAAGTTGTGCATCTCATCGAAGCGGTTGATTTTGATATAAAAACTTCTCAATCGGAGTTCGTATGCAAAAGTTAGAGCCGAAAATGCGTGGCTGCATCAGATGGCCGGACACTCCGGGAATGATCATCTAGATTTTGGATTTCTCCGCGGTTGGCCGGACACTCTGGGGATGTTTGTCCGAATTTTGGATTTTTCTGCCGTAGACTTCGAAAAACAGCCGAAACCCCCTTCAAGATGGCCTCTGATCAAAAAACTTTCAACATGAAAGTTGTTCGTCTCATCGAAGCGGTCAAGACTGATTTTGGGCATGTTTCCATCCGAGGTCATTTGCTGCCTCAAACATGACACGTAGGATGCTGCCAGGTTGTAAACCGAACATTTTTGGAAAGTTTGGATTCCGAGTTGGACCCATCTAGGGTTTTGAACGTGAATTCTAAATCTTTCCTTGCACGGGAAGTCCATCCGCCTCTTATATACCTAAGGGGTGATGGCTCATTGAACAACAACACACAGTCGCAAAACCCATCTACTTTTTACCCTAGTTTTACATCTCCCCCTTGTTCTTTCTTTCTCGTTCTTCGTTCGTTCTTCGCATTGAAGGGCTGCGATCCTCGAGGCTCTAGGGGCGGGCGAACCGACCTAGGGCAGCCCATAGCCACCGCGCGTCCAGACGGGGTCCCTCCTGGGCGTGTGGGGTTTCGGGTCCTGAAAAGCACCCGTCGGATTGCTTGCGTACCGCGCTTCCAGACGGGTCTCCTTCGACATGAGCTGCGATGCATCACCATCGGTGTTGGAGGTATATGGTGACGTGTTCGTGTGCGAACACACTTTTTGGCGACTCCGATGGGGACGAAAGATCAAGAATCATCATCAACCATGTCTAATCTCCCCAAGCCCTCAGAAGTTAGCGCTGATAACATCATTAAGCCCGGTCTTGATGAACTATCGGATGAACATTGCCAAGCCTACGAAGCGCGCAAGAAGCAGCGTGAAGAGGCTTTTGAGGCGCTTAAGAAGAAGCGCGAGGAGGAGGATTTGGAAGTGTTTCTTTCAAGTTTCAAGAAGTACCATCAAGGCAACATCACTCCGGTTGGAAACGTCAATTTCCCTCCTCTCATTGACGAACAAGGTGAAATCACTGTGAGTAAAGTTTTTTCTCCAGAGCAAGTGGCTGTGATTGAGAGTCTTCTTAGTAAGGGTAATGTGATGACATACAATTCTTTTGTGGCAAATACTAATGCTAAGAAAAATATGCCTCCGTCGTCTAGTGGTACTGTTGGTGTATCTGAAAACCCTAGTACAACTTTACCTATTTCATTAGCACCTCCTATACATCAACAATCTAGTATGCCATTGAATTTTTTACCATAGTCAAACCAACCAGCTTGTGGCTGCACCTGCATACCCTAATCCTATTATGAGTTTGCCCAATTCGGCGTAAATGCCGAATCACTTTGTCACACCACCCATGGGCGCAAGCATCTTTGGTCTTCCGCCGAATTATGGTTCGGCGCCCATCCCACAAGTTGCACCAATAGTTAGTACTCAGGTTGCTCCTATGTCATTTCCACAAACATCTTCATCTACCTCGGATCCAATTTTAGCTAAATTAAGGGAGGACTTGCATAAGATGTTTCTAGAAACTTTCGGAAACGAGCCGAAAGTAAAGAGTTGTGTGTACCAAAAGCCTTATCCTGAACACTTTGGTGCAGTTTTGTACCCTCAAGGTTATAAGGCTCCCGATTTTGTCAAATTTAGTGCAGAGGGCACGAAAACAACATGGGAGCATGTTAGTCAGTATCTAGCATAGTGGGGTGAAGCGGGCTCCATAGAAGAATTGAAAGTGCCTTCATTTCCATTGTCTTTAACTGGTACCGCATTTTCATGGTTTGCTGCTTTACCACATGGTTCAATTCTCTTATGGTCACAATTAGAGCCAAAGTTTCATGATCACTTTTATAGTGGCAATAATGCGCTTAAATTGTCACATCTTACATCGGTTAGGCAAAAACATGATGAACCGGCCACCGATTATGTCAAGAGATTTAGAGATATAAAAAACTGATGTTATAACTTGGTGATAACTGAGAGAGGCTTGGCGGATCTTGTTCTTAATGGTTTAAAAAATCACATTAAAGAGAGGCTAGAAAGTTATGAGTTTTTGAATATTAACCAAGTCTTACAAAAAGCTTTGGCTCAAGAGAGTCGAAGTAAAGAGGTTCATAGGTCTACAACCAATCGTCCTAGAATGCATATGGTTGAATACAATGATGATAATTCGGACGATGAGGTTGATGTCTATACTACTGAGTTTGTTTGGTCCTCAAAGGCCAAACCCTATACATGCAATGCTCTTAAGCCGATTCACAAGAATCATGATGATGAGATGAAGTTTACTTTTGACATTTTTAAGTGTGATAAAATATTTGATGCTCTTTTGCAAGATAAGATGATTAGAATATCACACACCATACCGCCATTTGAGGAGCTAAAACGGAGCACTTATTGCAAGTACAATAATTCATTTTCTCATGCTACTAACGATTGCAATGTTTTTCGATGATAGATACAATCCACCATTAATAACAGATGATTGAATTTTTCTGAGATGCAAGTTGATAAACAGCCCTTCCCGATAAACACCATGGACTTGGAGGGAAAGAAAATGTTAATTCGGCCTTGCATAGCCGAATCTGCTAATAAAGATAATGTTGTTATTAGTGAACCCAGGAAAGGCAAGGCCGGCGACAAAGTCTTGGGAAGAGAGGTTGTGCTTGATAAGCAACCCGATGGCAAGGAAGTATTGAAGATCACCATAAAAAATCCTGCACTCGGGGGGCAATCACAAGTACAAGAAGATGCTCATGTTAAATTTATCAAGCCCAAGAATTCAGAAGTTGGCAAGTGGGAAAAGAGTGAAGCTAAGCACAAGCGAATCAAGCCAACTTTTGATATGTTGCTATCCAAATATGCAACTCAAGCGGCCGGTTCTAGCTCTAATCGTCCATCACATTCAAAGCGTTTAAGATCGCCTCCAAAGCAAGAGTTTCGACACTATGCAAGGCCATATGGGTCATGGACACCGACATCATGGATGTCACAAATCCCATATGCGCCATATTACATGAGAGACTACAATGGAGGATGGGGACAGCCCCCAATGGCTCCTTATGCTTTTCATATGGGGTGGGCAGCACCTAGAAGGCCTACTCACGAGAGGCTCTATTATCCCACACAAGGTTGTTTGAGCTATGGTGCTAATCGGCCAACAAAAATTTCCCCAAGCAAGGCCAACAAAAAAACTGTGGCGTATTAAGTCACCTAATGCGGAAATTTCAGAATACGACAAGTAAAAGGAGATCAAAAGCCGGTTGTTGGTAATCTGGCTACTTCTAATGATGATATGATTATTGTTTAGCAGGGTTCCATGGTTAATGATCATGAGGCGAGCACAAGCAAGGGCAAACCAAGGGATCCCAAATATACTCAACCTAAGTGGTGTCCTCAAGGTTTGACTAAAACCATGAAATGAGATTACAACGCATGAGAAATCATGAGAAGGTAGAGCGCCAAGATAAGAAGCAAAGGGACGAATTGTTCAATGAAATTTGTCCCATGGCACTCAGAAAACAAGTGTGGAGGCCTAAACAAAAAGAAAACACGGATGCTTCTACATTAGCTACAGCAACACCTTCACCACCAAAAGAGGATGATGCGACCCCTATTACATCGTCCACACCACCTGAAACATCCCCTTCAACTGAGGAAACTTTAAGCCCAATATACACATTGGGAGATGAAGATGAGATGGTGGATTACGAATCTACGCCGGCTCGGAAAGGTATGGATATTAATATGGTGTATTTCTTACCTGTCGAGTTTCGTGCTATAGGTGAACAAGAGGAGGTGGCCCAGCTGGATTTTGGACCTAGAACACTACCTTTGAGAAGCCAAAAGAACCGGTGAAACACTTGAAGCCATTGTACCTCAAAGGTCATATTAACGGATCGCCGGTTGCTAGGGTGCTCGTTGATGGTGGCGCTGTGGTAAATCTTATGCCCTACTCGGTCTTCAAAAAGTTGGGGTTAGATGATGATGCATTGATGAAGACCAATATGGTACTAAATGGATTTGAGGGTAAATAAAAGACAGAGGCCAAAGGTGTGATATGCATGGAACTCACCGTGGGAAGCAAAACTTTGGCCACCACATTCTTCATCGCGGAGATGCAAGGTAACTATAATGTTATATTAGGCCCCGATTGGGTTCATGCTAACCAATGTGTGCCATCTACCATGCATCAATTCTTAATACAATGGGTCGATGATGAGGTAAAAGTCATTTATGTGGATAATTCAGCTTGTGTTGCTTTGGCCGATGCATCGGTGGATTGGAATCATCCCGATGTTACTTGCTTTACGGGGCATGACCTCTCGGAGTTGATTTCCTTAGTGCCACAAGGAACGGGTTCATTCCCATCTCTTTAAAGCCAATTGGTGGTAATCGGTTCCTAGGTATGATGTAAATAAGAAGTTAAAATCAGTGGCTGATATAGAATTATCGCCCCAAGCATGAACGTGGCCGATATAGATTTATCGCACTAAGCACATATAAATGGCCGATAGAGTGTTGACCTCGTCCTTAGAACAAACATGGTACAAGTTATTTTTTGGCACACTAGCTTTGCCGAAAAACAGGGGGCATATGTTGACGCTCAAAAGTGGCACGATCATGAAGAGTAGCTTGAAGCTATGTCAAGATTAATTCAAACTTATTATTGAAATTCACCATGGGATGGCTCTCTTCGAGAAGATCAAGATGGATATGAAGATGGTCTAAAATGGAGCTCGGATGCAAAAGTTATGACAAATTCAGAGATGCTCACACTACTGCAGGATGCTGCTAACACGACACTATGATCAAAGACCCTTTGACGAAACTATGTGCGATGCATTAATCGCAAACGGTGATGTAAAAAACCATCAAAAAACATGCAAAACGTTTGCGATGAATGATACATCAAACACGGTTCAGATTTTAGTTGCGTGTGCGATGAGGGGCATACGGTTGATCTGCACAAACTGTTTGCGATCAGACGGAACAACAGAAATGGGCAGCCAAATCAATGTGTGTGCGATATACGGCATACAGTTCACTCCGATGAACCGTTTGCGATGATTGAGGTGAACACAAACGATTCAGCGTAACAAGATGTGTGTGATACCCGGCAAACACGTCGGTAATCAGAATTGTGTGCGATCATTATAGACAACCCATATGGTCTTTTTTTGTGAATTGTGTGCTTGTCGGGGCACATAGTTCAACAAACCAACCTGTGGGCGATAATGTAGAAGATCTCTATCGAATACATATTACTAATCGTTTGCGATGAGATTGACATGATAAACAGAGATATATATAGTCTGCTTAATTTAGTCCTTCTTCTTGTTGTTGGATGGCCCCACAACATCGTCTTGGCAAGGACACTTCTTGCCGCTGACCGTTGGCTTTTCATCACCGGCGCCGTTGTCATCGTCGTTGCTGTCGTTGTCCTCCTCCTCCTCGTTCGACCATTCCTCCTCATCATCAGCGTCGTCCTCTTATTCGTCCTCCGATGGCTCCTTGTTCGTCTGGTTGTCGTCTGACGACTCCGGAGGCGGCGTCCCTTCCATGAACTGGATATAATCAAGGTCTGGGCTCGACGCCGGACTCATGGAAGACGAGCGGGATGATTCCGATGTTGACCTATCATCGGGCTCCAGACTGCTGGCCGAACTGTCGTCCTTGCTGTCGCTCGACATGGCGGCAGAGTGTGTGCCAGTGTGTAGCGCGGCCTGCCGGGGACGATGAAGATGGTGGACACTTAAGTGGCGTATGCAG